>NW_024884253.1:55949634-56053779 GCF_019232065.1 Centrocercus urophasianus
CTCCTCTCCTCTCCTCTCCTCTCTTCTCCTCTCCGTTCTTCTTCTCCTTTATTTCCTTCTCTTTCCTTCCCTTTTTTTTCTATTTTCTTTTTTTTTTTTTTTTTTTCACAAACAGCCTCAAGATCAAAATAATTTTTAGATTTCCACCTTCTAAAGGAATCATGTCCAGAAGGCTTGGTCTATAGCTGCCAATTCAAGCTTGGTTGGCGATGCTCTCAGGCAAAACAGCATTCATATGTCTACACTGGTGAAGTGGTTAGAACACTTCTTGGTTTCTGGGTTCTAGGTTTGGCCTCTCCCAGGCAATTACAGTCTCTCACTACCTTTTCCAGCACAGTTTGGTCTCCAATTGACTATGTCATAATTCATGCGCAGGAACCCAATTTTGGAGGCTAACTAGTAGGCAGTTCCCTAATAGTCACTTAGGCTAATGAAATTGGCCTCCATGCCACAGAATATTCTAAAACGTTTCCAATTCACAAGACCACAAATAATTTACTTACTCCAAATCAGAAAATATTGCTTTTTCAGTAGTATTACTAATGATGACAAACTCTAGCAGTTTTGCATACATGCATGCAAGTCCAACTCCTCATAACTTGCATACACGGTCAGGGGCAAGTCATACCTGTGATGAATGACATGGTAACAGCAAGTAGCTCACGTATGCCTCTTCCCAGAGAGCTGGAAGTAAAAATACCATGACAATTGTAGCTCTTTCACACTTTTGTCCTCATACCATTTCTGGACTTTGCAAATTCTTAGCACACCTAAAACTTCAGTTACACAGTAGGAACAAAACGTCCTAATGCAGCTCAAAGACACAAACTGCTGACAGCATTCAACACATTCTAAACATGCTTGTGGAGTTACTGCAGTTCCTGTTCTGATTCCATAGAGTTTTGCAGTTTCGAAAATATGGATTCCTGCAACATGTTGTTTTATCAAAACAAATTAAAAATAAAAAATTAAGAAATAGATTGACATGAAAATTTTAATACTGTTTATTTCTCTATACAATACATTTGGCACTAGTACAGCAAGTCTAAAACATTGACATATAGACCAACACACTTCAAATGAGATGTGCAGAAAAAAACTCATGTTATCTGAAGATTTTAATGTTTTCATTTCATCTTACACATTCACATTTAAGCAATAAAAATCATTTAACAGAGATACAATACTAGACATGGCCTTTGTCTGGAGGAGGAGGTTTTCTGACCATGGTTTTAGTGAAGATTTTAGTGGAGGTGACATTGCTTTATATCAAGTGAGGAACTCAACTAACAATTTAAATGAACAGTATAAAATAGGAGAGAGAAACAGCAAAATAGTAGTCCTGGTTACATGAATACTTGCCACTGCTCTTTTAATAAATATAGAGAATGTTATTATTGATGATGAGATAACTTTTAAGTAGCCTGAATTTTGCAGTTGAAATCAGTATTACTACTGGTATGCAATGAAGAAACTGCTGATAGCAGCAGTATGAACGGAAACGCAGCAGGAAAGAGAAAAAATGTATAATTTGTAGGGATTCAAAATGTACATCAGGATTTAATATCTGAAACTGCAGTGCAGATGCAAATGTAGCATTTAAAATTTAAACAAATACTTCAGATGCTTCTAGATACATTACAGTCTAAAGTTATCTTGTGCACATTTCCACATGCTCTCAAAAAGTAAAAAAAAAAAAAAAAAAAGATATTAAAAAGTTAAAACTTCACATAAACTGAACCCAACTGCTTCATCAGTCATCTCTGTAGCTGTGGCATATTTCCCTTGAGTGTTTCAAAGCCATAGAAACAAGAGAGCATCTCTTGCTATCTCCACTAGGTAATGCATTTTATTGGTCAGCAATGTAATATATATATATATACATCCCATTTCAGACACAGTCAGAGATGCTGGCAGTGACCACCCTGTATCTCCATCACATGGAGCTGATCTTCTGAAGGAAAAGGATTTTCACTTTCTTCCCTCTTCTGATGCAAAGTACAAATTATCCATGCTGTTCAACATGTTGAGGTTTTTTTCTACTGTATTGTATTGTTTTGTTTTAAATATTGTTATCGAGTGAATGTGTGTATGTACATACAAATATGTGTGTATGTACATACAAATCTACACTTACCAGTGACTACTGGAACTTAAAATCATTTTGATAGGAGTATTTAGAGGACTGATAAATGAAAATAAAACTTTAGCAGACTGACATTCATTACCGTCACTGTGCATGTGGTTAGCTCTTACATATTGCCACAACATATTTTTACATATACAAAACTGAGGTCAGGCTCTTCTTGTCCATGCACAGTGAAAGGAAAAGGAGCAGTGGCCTAAAACTTGAACGTAGGAAGTTCCATACAAACATGCAGAAGAATTTCCTCATAATAAGGGTGATGGAGCACTGCAACTGGTTGCCCAGAGTGGTTGCTGAATCTCCTTCTATGGAGATCTTCAAGACCTGTCTGTATGCCTACTTGTGTCATCTTTTGTAGGGTACCTTCTTTTGCAGAGAGGTCAGACTCGATGATCTCTTGAGGTCCTTTCCAACCCTACAATTCCATGATTCTATGATTCTGTGAAAACTGACTACCATATCCTGACGTGGCTGTGAATGTGCAATACCTGTGAGCTGATGTGCTGATGGATACAGTATGTGGTAGTTGATGGTTGAGGAAGGCAAGGCTCTCCAGCTTGAGATCCCTTTGATGAGAAAAGTTCCCCTGGATGTGTGATGCTTTACGCAGCTTTCTTCTTTTCCACAAACAGGTCCCATCTGCTCCCAGTGTTGCTTGTCTTGTGCTTAGCTTTGCTAGACAACCTTATGGGATATTTGTGTACTCAGAAAGATATCCTGGCTATTTACTGTCCCTTGTGATTATATTGGTCTTTGTTATTTATCTTGTGAGTTCTGTTACTTGGATTGCTGCTGTTTTCCCATGCTTCCTACTTGCAACTGCACATCATTCATATATTTATGTGAAATACTTATAGATTGTTTTTTGTTATACCAACATACAAATTTATTTGTTGTAAGACACAGTATTATAGTATGCTCCTACTTGGGTTCGAAGCAAGCAAATATGAATTGTATCCTAACTATGACTATACTATAATGTGCATTCTAAGTCTAACAATGACAATAATTTATAGATGTCACAGGCATCTGTTTTGGGTACAAAGACCACAGTTGCCAGTTGTTGTTGTGGTGACCTGAGATAAAAACCATTCTCTCTGGAAAAAATAAGCAACTGGAAGCTGTTCTTTAAATAGCAAGAAGAACAGAATAATTACTACACCTCAGAAGTATGCTTCAAAACACAATGATTACACTTGTAACATCACTTCTTTTTGTCAGTACAGTCTCACCATGGCAGTGGTCTGCACATTTACTGAAATAAAATCTGTTTCAGAGCAGCAAAATAGCGATTATGTGAAGATGACATTATACAGGGATTCACTATTCATAAAATGAAGTTACTCTCCCATGTGCCGTAGAAGCTGTTAAATTAAAGAACACAGTAGTTAGTAGCTTTGATGTAGAAAAGAAGGCAAGAGAGAAAAGAGGGATAAGTGTTATCATCAGCCTGTCTAAGGGAGAAGCAGAAATAACAGAAGCAAGAATAGACTGATTTTGACTGAACTAAAACATTTTTTTCTGCCTTAATGAAATGATTTTCTATGGAATGGAGCTAGCAGCAGAGGGTCTCTGCTTTGATACAGACCAACAAGTGCGACATGACATGCAAGTACGTTTAAGGAAGCTGACATGACAGCTGGTTACCTAGTCTCTCTACTCCACAGATGTACTTCTGCATTGGGGAAGGAAAGACATCAGTCATATTCTTCAGCCAGAAGGCAGAGTGGGATCATTTCAGGAAAAGTTTTCACAGCTTCTGTGAAGAACAAAAAATGGAAGTCATGCCAAGAAAAAAACTGGATGCTGGGAAAAGACCAACAGAGCCTTTCTGTGAAGAAAGTTCTCTTCCAGGATTACTGATGGAGCTTGCTGGGGAGAGCCTTGCAGGAGGTTAGGAGCAGGGGCCATTCGAGCCCACAGACAAAATGGACCAGCCCTTCAGCTACGGCAGGCAATCAGCGGTGCACTGTAATCTCATTATCATTTTTCTCTTGGTCTGTAAACAAAGTTTACAGTATTTTTTCAGCAATACAGAAAGAAAGGTGGAACAGCAGCAGAAAGCTAGGTAGGGTGAAGGGGTTTCTGGAGAGTTAATGAAGGCACATGATGAAGCACAGTGGAGAGCCTTTTGCCTGTCCATTTACCTCACATGTGCTAGCAAATTTCTGAGACCTCTGTTCCCTAAAAACCCAGCACACCACCTCATGCACACCACCTCATGTAGGTCTGAGATTCCTATTACTTACAGGAAGCAAAATGATGAGACGTAAATTTGTTCATGGTACCAGCACCTGCCAAAGGATGAACGAACACTGTAGATGTCCTTGGGACACCTTAAAAGGCTGCCACTGACAGTAGTAGGAATTACTGACCTACCTCCAATATAAACTTGGCCTTCGTGGAATGAGGGATGTGTAATGCATAGTCTGTGATTGCTCTATTGGTGATCTCAGTCTTGACCCACTGGGTCTAGTCTGAAATTAGTGGGCTTCTAATTGCTTTTTAATTTAAAGCAATTACGAAAGGGGGCACTACCAAACGTCATTTGTACTTGTAGGATCACATACAGAGTTTGACCAGGAAATGCACGTTGGATAATCTTTTTTGTTAGAAAAATTACTCTACCCAAAGTGAATATAGGAATGCCTGAAATTCAGAATTTATATGGTAAGATGTGTGGGCATTTCTATCCACAGACCTTTTCCATTTTGCTTAGAATATTGAAGTGAAAAACAGGCTCAACTATTAAGACTGGCTGAAACTTATGATTCATGCTCTTAGTTCTGTGGCATTGTTCTTTATTGTTTTAGCCACTAAAGAAGAGACCACTGTTAAAGGTTAACTGAGTGAAAGAGGCATCTAGAAAGAAAATAAATTCCTGATGACCCTTAATCTTCCCTTAAAATTTACAGTGTTGTGGAACATGACCTTGAGAAGTCATGTTAACTGACACAATGATGACCACGGGCTTGCGGTCACTGAAGACAGAGACAAGTTGTGTCCAACAACCACTTTGCAGATTGTGAGTCAGTTCTCACTAGGGTAAGGTTTTTTCCACAATTGAAACAGCATTTTGTCCCTGCCTAGATACACTGTACAGTCACGGTCATCATTGCATTAGTTAATGTGACTTCTCAAGGACATGTTTTAACTTGTCATACTGTTCCAGTGAAGTCAAGCCCACTGAGAGGGACCTCAAGAGGGTATTAGCAAAGTAGTAGCCAGCTCCATCAAAAAGGACAGCAGTTCCTAATAGAGAAGTGACATCTCTGTATTGCCACTTCAAGGCCACAGTGCTATCTGAAGTGACATCTTCATGTTGCAGCATGAAGCCCACAATGCTATGTGGAGTGACATCTCTGCAGAACTGACTGAAGTCCATCCTAATTGCAGCTCAGTCTTGGGAAAAGAGTTTTACAAAAACATTGCTGGAAACCCTCTGAGGAGGGCAAGCACCAGCTAGCAGCCCAAGTACCAGAATGTAGTTATTCTTGTTAAAGACAAAATAATGTGGCATTTTCCCCTGAGTTATAGGAACAGAATACCTCTGATAATAAGAATTCATTGCTCTGTTCATTTGAAACTGCTTCATTTTTCCTCTTGCAAGTATGTCTTAGGGAAAAAGTAAACATCTTCCCTGCATTAAGAACTGATAATCTTAATCAAAAGTGAAAAGTCCAGAAGAGGTGACTTTCTTCTCTAAAGAAAATCTTGAGTCTTGACTTACTTCTGACTATTTGAGGCTGTGTCTATATGGCTGTGCCTTTAAGAAAATTACGATAAACTTTCACTGGTCTTGGGATCAACACTCATGGATTAACATCTATCCTTTATAGCAAAATAGCTCTCTTTCTATGTAGGCCTCAACAGAGATGCCTCTTTAATTCTGGATTTGCTATTTGTTATTCCTCCCTCTTCTCCAACAAAAGAGCCCTGTAGACAGAGAACAGCCAGAAGAAGTCCAAAAAACTGTCTGGGACAGAGGTTATGACTTGGAGGTCATTAAAAGATGAACAAGACTCTGTGTGAGTGGAGGTGATTATGAAATCGTGTGTTTCCATAAATTTGGCTTCCAAACTTCGCAGGAGAAAGGACAAAATACTCCTCAGCACTTGAGTGCTGTTTATGTATTTGTAGATTTACATGAAAGGATGAGGACTCTGTATCTGAGCACTAGCCGGTATTCTCAGATGACCACATTTCAAGTGCTTGGCTCAAGTTCTGCCTTAGTTACCGATCCTTGTATGGAAGTATGAGTGGAATGAGTGGCCTATGTAAACCTTGCACACATCAGTTCTCTGTTATGACGTTTGTTTTCAGACTTACTGTGAATCTTGACCTGATTTCATTTTTTTGCCTTACATTGATTCAATACACACTGAACACATTTACTCATGGGTTACATTTCTGGGAAGTGTACAGTTAGTAATTCAAAATGAAAGGGAAGGAAAATTTTTCCTCTTTCTGAAGTTTTCTTTCTAAGGCTACTATACAGAATCACATACTCCCTTCTGCAATAGAAGTCAAACCTCTCTCTCCATTTGGGAATATTAAAGAATGTTTGGGAATAGTAAAGAATTTACTAAGAACCTAAGTTTTGTTTTTCATATTTTGGACTGGGTCTAATTAACTGTGACAGAAAAGTTACCTATTACATAGTGCAGTGGAATGCAAACCTGCTGCAACAGTTACTCTCAGCACTGACCTGATGCAATTTTAAGGGGCAAGATGAATACCAATCAGTGGGAAAATGCCATTATTTACCACAAATAAACAGAATTACCTGTTCTTAAACACCAAGGTCATTTGTTTCATATTCTGTCCACCTTGGGCTGGTTAGAGTAAATTAGATTATGTGCTAATGAGCTCAAGACTTGTGCTGAAAACATAGAAATCTCTTATTTGATTTTCTTGCAGTAATTCTCACATAAATTATATGCCCAATGAACAATGCAGAAGTATTTAACCTTGTTGGGGCCCAATTCTGCAACTTTTTATGTGACTTATGCTGAGTGATCTCAACAGATTAAATAGGACTTCTCAGATGGACATAAAGGGAAGGTGGCTTTGCAGTCTGACAACAGCATTTTTTAGCTACTTATAACTTACTACAGTCAAGTCTGTATGCATCCTAATTTTACAGAATTCAGAAACTAGAATGATTAGTTGCATCTTGAGGCTATGACTTTTGAAAACTATCAGGAATGAAGTGATAAGACCAACACTGAACAATTTTCACCTTATATTAGGATGAAATTCCATTTAGATATGAGAGGTCAGCCCTTTCATGATTTCAGTTTCATTCATTTTCACATTATATTTGTCATGGCTACATTAAAGTAAGTCTTAGGTCACCTATGGAGAACATAGGACGAATACCTAAGGAGAAAGTTTCAATTCTTTGTTTTTCTTCCCACATGAGCTTAGACAAATCATATAAACATCTTTTTCAGTTGTTAAATGGCAACAGTAATGTATAATATCCTCTTGAGTTTTACTTCACTCAGAGAAATGAAATGCCTTCAGAATCTTACCTAAATTCAGTATGTAGACTGTATATACATACCCAGTACTACTAAATCTACCCAAAAAATAATGATTTATTAACAGTATTTTTATATTTGTTATGTCATAATTTCAATAGATTTACATGACTTCAGGACCATATTCATTGACTTCAGAGAAATTCACATCTGTGATTCAAGGTGCCTTGAAATCGATATGCGTTTTAATAATTCATACTCCTACAGTGTATTTTCTGTAAAGTTTTTAGATTGTTTGTCAACTTTCATGCCACTATGCAAATATTTATACTTATTAACAATAAAAAGGGACAGGAAAAAATACATGATCTATGTAACATTTAAAAGCAAGGAGGTACCTGCATGAACATCCTCATCAAAATGCTGGAATCTGAGTAGTAAGAATAACTTCATGCTTATCAGGGTCTACTATCCTATTTGTGGAAGAGTAAACTTTATTGTACAAATGGTTTATAAACAATGGAGAAAAAAAGCATTTATTTTTCTTTCTTACTATTTGATTAGCTGTGGTCAATGCTTTCAGGATTTGCAGTTTTTAACAGAAAGGTTAAATTAGAGGGCAAGAAAAGCATGTTACGTAGCTCTCCACATACCTCTCAGAAATGCTGCAATAACTTGAAAAATAATGATATTTCAGGCTTTGGAAATACGTATTTTCAAATTCTAACTGGGTTGAAAACAAACCAATCCAGTACAAGTTACTTAATATTTAGGAAGGCCACCCTACCTTTCCATACCTTCTTCCTAAGACAGGTTTGTCAAGAGGCTGCCAGTGACTTAAACTCAGTTGTCCAATATGCCACAGTGGGATTGAAAGGATTTCACCTGGATGATGAGGAGGACAAGAGCTTGAACTCTGTGTATCTTGCCTCTGATCATACCGAGCCATACAGCTTTTATATGAGTTGCAATTAAATAAATTCCTTTGGGGCCTGCTAGAAAAACTTCTAAATTAGAGATTGAATTTATTAACAAATCAGAAGTAGAATTACTTCATGGACATGTATTGGGCTTTTCAGCTTATATCTATAAAGCACAATATTAATGCAACCACTCAGCTTTAAAATTTCAAAATAGCAAAGTCAAATTTTGCTGCATCAGAGGTGAGGGCACAGCTCCCTATGGCACTTAATTGCATGGTATATGAGTAAAACATCTATCTGTAGGCTGGTCTGTGCAATAATGCCCAATCAATAATTTAGGAATGTAAGGGACCTTTTAGTTCAAGGTAAGATACGCTAGGTCTATGCATCTGGGGATTTCCTTTGCTACAGGTGAATTCTGAGGGTCAGCGCCAGGAGACAAGACACTACGTAAATTCCGAAAATGGAGATGAAAAAAGAATTAGTGGCACAATGAATTGTTACTGGATGAATTTCCCTCTAAACGGGAATAGCTTCTTTAGCACCTACCCCCTTCTTATCACAAGAGTAAAACCAAATAAATCAGACTCTGGCTAGACTTAACCAATATTTTTTGTGATCATAATGTCTCTTTTTCAAAAGAGTTACGTGATTCAAGTGCATTTTAATAGCAAGCAATGAAGAAATTACAGTTGTTTCCATTCACACACAGTTCTAGTGGGAAAAGCTTGACAGTAACTGCTGCTGAAAGAAATTCTTAACTTTTTCAGAATAGGCACTGGTGTTCCTACCTGGGTAATTACATCCTGATTCTGAGATATTCCAGAAAGAAATGAGACAATAACTTTGTCTCCCAGATTGGAGACAACTACCAGGAAAAAAAATTCTCCAGGATAAAAAGATTTTTTTCAAAAGTAAGTGACTGTGATTGAAAGAGTAGATTACATCATTCATTTCCATAGCAACTAAACTTGTAAAATAACAATAATGTTAGTAGAACTTATTTGAAATTGCTTCCTTGATAGTTGATATACAACTCTAGTGAAAAGATGAGACAGATAAATAGAAAGATTTGCTCCCTCTACTGAGGTTTGATCCACTATTTGTCTTTCTTCTTGACTTTTTTCCCCATTATACCTTGAACTTTTTCGGAAGAAAGAACTACCCCCTTTGTCTCTTTGATGACATAAAAGCAATTCTCTCTTTTTTTTTTTTTTCTTGTCTTTTTTTTTTCTTTCCCACTCTTTTCTTGGCCTCTCATTCTCCCTCCCCCATCCACTTTTGCACTCCTCTTTTCTGTTTTCTATTCCCTTTATCATTTTCTCTACCCAAATAAAATTTTTAACACAGTCAACAAAAGAGCATATGTAACATCGGAATTAAAACCAGGGAGTAAATCCCTGACTAGGTATAACAAAATATGCTGATTTCTGAGGAAATTGCAATGACAATCTCTATTAGCAAGAAATCCTTTGTTTTTTTCTTTTCCTTTCAAATACTGCCACATACCCGTTTAATCAAAGCTAAATTTAAATGTTGAAGCAGACCAACAGGAAAATACTTATCTCTTGGAATTGGAGTCATCTTGAAACTTCTGAATAAAAGCCTCTTATTAGTCACAATAAGTAGAAACATGTTCTGTAACTAAATGCAACAGGTTTCATTGTAACTACTCTCAAAGTAAGTTGCTACTCAGTGGTAGAAACAATAGTAGATTCAAACTTGCTGAGAAGGGCTACACTGAAATAACTCCTAGAAATGTTATGAACTTTGCTTTACAGCCTACAACTCTTTTTACAAGAAATGTGGAAAACATTAGCTAAAATTGTGTTGGTCTGTACAATTTTATTCTGTTAAAGACAGGTTTTATGGTACATTTAGCCTTTTAAATGACATTAATAGTCTCTGGAGACACACGGTCTTTCCTGCAGTTCAACAATTAAGTCTATTTCAATGTTATTTGGATAAGTTGAAACAATTCAGTTACTGTATGTCTACTCAGTGGCATGTACTGTAAGGCTAATGGAAACCACCTAGAGTTAACCAAATAATAAGACTTTAGCCAGCTTTTGACATCTACCTAACTTTTGGAGGGAAGGCTGAAAACTTGGGGCGAGAGGAAGGAGTCATTTTATTGGCAGAGAAATCAGTGTATTTTTCATCTCTCAGTCCACACATATGCACTCCTGCTCCCATCCACCACCACACACACATTTAAAAAAAAAAAAAAAAAAAAAAAAAAAAAAAAAAAAAAAAAAAAAAAGCCCTAAAATTTACACAGGTCATAAGTCTGACTTGATAATGAGTGTGATTAATCACAATTGTGTTTCTGTTTTTCCTTTCTCTTTCTACTTTTGAGATGTGTTACTTACCAAATTGCACTAGCGAGGTTTTTAGATGTGTGTGCATAAATACACATTGTGCGTAATAATTACATATGTATATACATAAATATTCACATGACATGTTCTGAATTGCTCATACTTTTGTGTAGTAAGTGTATGGTTATATAAATTATCCTATGTTGCTATGGCTAGACTGCTTCCGATACCAAACCAGATCTTTTAGACCAAGCTTAAATATCTCTACACTGAGTTACTATGTAGACATATCTATAATCAGATTTTTACTATGTAATTTAAAAAAAAAAAAAAAAAAAAAGAAAAAAAAGAAAAGACTGAGAGGAAGTAATTAAGAGGGCTCCAGATTTAAAAACTTGGCTTTGCTTCAAATCCCAAGCCTTGAACTAATCAGGCACAAGAAGAACACAAAGGTACAGAGGAAGCTAAATTAATCACAGGCTAAACTGTTTAATAGCTCTCCATCAGCCCACATTGGGGATGAGAGAAAGAAGCAGAAAGGTATCGATGTAAATCTACTTCCTTCAAAGCTGAAGTTTCCCAAAATTTTCAGATCTTGAGAATCAAACTGAAATTCTTCTTTTAGGACTTATTTGGAGTACATCAACTATTTCTGTTAAATCAGTATTAAATTTGTAGGCTTTCTAATTGTTGGGCATTTTTAATTGGGACAATTCATGGCCTAGTCTGTATATAAACCAAATTAGGAGACTCATCATGTCATACAATTGAAGATACACATGGGAGAATAGTAGCAATCCAGGATATGAAAACTACTTGCACCACGTGGCCATTCAAGTCTGAAGAACCTGAGAAAAATATTAAAAAATCACAGAAAATCATAGAATCATGGAATGGCCTGGGCTGAAAAGGACCTCAACGATCATCAAAATTTACTCCCCTGCTATGTGCAGGGTCACCAACCACCAGACCAGGCTGCCCAGAGCCACATCCAGCTTGGTCGTGAATGCCTCCAAGGAATGGGGCATCCACAACCTCCTTGTCACCACCGTCTGAGTGGAAAACTTCCTCCAGATATCTAACTTAAATCTCCCCTCTCCTATCTTCTATTCCCCCTTGTCCTTGGACCATTTTTCAAAATTATTTGTTCTACCAGAAACTTTATTCAAACATACACACATGTACATGCATATACACATGTACATACATACATGTGCATTAAAAGAAAATGTTGGTGAAGAGTATTTTCAGTATTGCTCAAAATATTCAAAAACTGTGGATGCAAGGAAATGCTTAGGAAATCCTCTCATCCACCAAGATCAAAGGGGTGAGTGGATATCTTGGCAAAGGATGGCTCCAGTGCATTCTTCAGTGTTAATTCTGTAGAATCATAGAATGGTTTGGGTTGGAAAGGACCTTTAAGATCACCTAGTTCCATCCTCCTGCTATAGACAGGGACACCTCCCTCTAGACCAGGTTGCTCAGAGCCCCATCAAGTCTGGCCTTTAAAGCTTCCAGAAAGGGGGCATACACAGCCTCACTGAGCAATTTATTCCAGTCTCACCATGTTCACAGTAAAGAATTTCTTCCTAATATCTAGTCTAAATCTAACCTCTTCCAGTTTAAAACTATTTCCCCTTGTCCTGTCATTACATGCCCTTATGAAAAGTCCCTCCCCAGCTTTCCTGTGTGCCCCCTTCAGCTACTGAAAGGCCACTATAAGGTCTCCTTGGAGCCTTCTCTTCTCCAGGCCCAAGAGCCCCATGCCTTGTAGGGGAGGATGCTTCAGCCCTCTGATCATCTTTATGGCCCTCCTTTGGACTTGCTCCAACAGCTCCATATCTTTCTTGTGTTGGAGGCTCAAGAACTGGACGCAGTACTCGGGGTGGGGTCCCACAACAGCAGATTTGTCAAGGATTAACTAAGAACTTACTTTCTGCCAAAAAAAGCAGGGGGTTGAGAGCCTATTTTCACACTGGTGCCACCACAATAGCAGTGGGAGCGGGCTACAGTCCAGACTCGTCTACACTATCAACTGTAAAGGCACCGACAAGGCTTTAGAAGAGATGGGCTACAGCAGAACTGATGCATTGTTATGCTTCCAGAAAGTTAGTAGATTCTACACAAATCATGCAAGAAATAGCATACAGCTCAAATCGACAATCAGATTGATCAGAGTTGCAAGGTCTACAATGCCTTTTTCAAGAACTTTGCTTTCTTTCTGTAACCCTTTGGAAGAGATTTGCTAAAGTGGTGACCGTCCTGTGAACAGCTACAGTAAGTTTTCCTCGGAAGACTCCTGACAAAGAATATACCTAGGAAAAGGCATTAACTATACTGAACAATGAATTCTGGGGTAGTCAACACTGAAAAGACCTAGAAATCATGAGAATACACCGCTACAGTTAGCTTCTCTGATTGGAAGGTGTCTTTTCACTAGAGTTAAAGGATAGCAGATTATGAAGACCGGACTCATCCTTCTGCATTTACTTAAAAATTCAACAGATAACAAGAACACAAAATAAGGTCTGTAAAAAAGCTTTTCTTTGATCTAATACAAACAGACTGCTATTCTGCAAGCTGCAAAGGTACATTTTAATTACCACAGTGAAAGCAGATGTAAAATCAATAAGGTGTTTTATTTCTCTCATTGATATGTATAAATACTTACTTTACAGCAAGGTTAAGCTGAGTTTTCTGTCATTAAATTTAAAGATTGATGCAGGCCATTCAAACCGAGTTAGAGCAGTAGAGAATAGAGCAGCCCTCCATGTCTCACCATCACCTGAAAATATTCAAACAATTTTCTGGGCTATTCAGAAATTTCAGTCATCACCCAGTCAGGATAGAAGGTTATAATGAACATAACTTTATTAAAAATAACTAGGTCAACCATTCTAGTATTTATATAACTGTGCTTGCTTGTCTTAATTTATGAAGTAGTTCAATTACTATAGAATTTCTTGGGGATGACTCATTTTAATAGAACCATTAATTCTATGCTCAGAGGATGTATACAAATTGATGGTTGGTCCCTGATCTTCATTTTAAACAGATAAGGATTCAATTCAGAGCCACCCACTAAACCTTCTCAAACTTTGAGGAAAAATTCAGCTGCATTCATAAGTATCCAAGGTCTAAATTTAATATTATTTATCACCTCTATTTTTTTTCCTATTATTATTTGAAGTTGTATTCAGTCTCCTATTGCCCTTGACTGACTTCACGCAGTTCCTTGTCACATAATGGTTCTCATTTATCTATAAGAAATTAGAGAACCCTTTTTTTTCCCCTAAAGTTCATCTGTCAAAAACACTGATGATCATGATCACTGATTCATGCAACTTTTTAATGTTTGTTGAATGGAAGTAACAGCACAGGTAGAAAGGTGCTCAGCCTCAGTGCTGCTTAGTCTGGGGCACCACTGGACCTCTACAAATCTATCTGATACACCAGACAGAACAATAAACCCAAAACTTCATATAAGTTTGAACTTGAACAAAGCCTACCTGAGCAGTGAAAAGCAACAGAAAGTTCAGCATTTTAAATCTGCATAGATTTATATAACATAATATAGCTCAGTTTTCTTAGAAGTTATTTCCCTCCCTTGCAGTGGTGCTAGGAATATACCTTCATTGTTGAGAGACAAACAAATGCATTAGTAGTAATTGCTGCAGCAGTACTACCAAATCAAAGCCAATTCCACATTATTCACATAATTTCATGTCTTCATTTACAGGTTGTTTTAAATGAATATTTTGCTATTTGCAACCATTGCACCATGATATGCATAGTGCCCAGAAGACAGTCTATTCTGCTCAACAAAAATCTATACAGTATTTCTCCTTCTTTTTAAGAAGTACTTTCTGTGTTTTAAGACTTCATATTAAATTGTTTTATGACTTGTTTTCACACATTCCTCATGTATTTTGAGGGTTCCAGGAGAACTCTGCAGGATAGAGGTACTTCCCATGTCTGTACAGTGATGTGCAGAGGGACCCAAACTACAAAACATCTGGTTATACTGTACAGACAGGGGAACCATGGAAGCAAGTTTGCCACTAGCAGAATGTTAGTCTTGAATAAATTAGAAGGAAGAGATCATTCACAGGCTCTTTTCTAGCAAAATTATATGAATATCAGATTAACATGGGACAAGAGCCCAGTGAGAATAGAGCCCTTATGATTCAAAATGCAAGAATATAAGAAGCAACATGTCACAGAAATAAGGAACAGCAAGCATAATGATGTCCTGATTTATCTATCTATCTATTTATTTATTTATTTATTGTCTTTTTTTTCTGCATACACAGAAGACAAAGTGTGTTATCAAGGCATATGCTTTAAGGGGCCAATTTTGCATCTAATGAAGTCAATGGAAAAAAAAAAAACCCATCAAGTTCAATGATGCAATGTAATGCCCTTAATGAAAAAAGTAATCTCATGTTGGAATTCACTTTTGAACCCATTTAAGTCGATGGAAATCTTTCTTTTGATTTAAAAAGCACCATATTAAAATACAAAGTATTCAAAAAGAAAGATATCTAGAAGCTCTCTTTACGTGGAGTGCATCCCATCTATTCAGAGTTCAGATTAAATCACAGGCAGACCAGTGTGTGATCCCGCAGATATTGTCAGACTGCCCATGTGTCTGAAATAATCATGGGCTCAGGCACCGGCAGGACATTTGCACCTGAATATCTTTATGTTTAACTCTTTCTGCCAATAAAATTCTCCCTGACATTTATAGACCCTGCCACTTTGACTTACTGTATGCTTATGCTAAAATTTCACAGGAAAGGCATAATTTCTTTTCTCCCTGTATATTCTACCTCAATAAGGGACAATTCATTTTACTCACACTCTTCTTTTTTAATATCACAGTAGCCTTGAGACCAGACAGAGAAAATATCAACCTGAATGTTTAAGATAGAAGAGGCTGGCAGTCATGGTTTAAGCAAGAACAACTACAGGGAATGTGATTCTCCTCAGCCTGGGTTCAGAAAATACCGTCTTGGGATCTGGGGAAGAAAGGGATCAGTACTTCTTCTGCCAGGGTAACTTATCTCCAAACAAAAACAGTGGTATTCATGTGATCACAGAATCATTAAGGTTGGAAAAGACCACTAAGATCATCTAGTTCAACCATCAACCCATCCCAACCATGCTCACTGACTATGTCTTTCAGTGCCACATCCACATGGTTCTGAACACATCTAGGAAGGGTAATTCCACCAATTCCCTGGGCGATGCTGTCAGGCTGACAGGTATGAATCTTCTCACAAGCAGTAGGAACACAGAACCTGAGAGAAAGCTGGGAGACTCCAGTTATTTTTGGCTATGATTGAGAAAAGACCTTCTCCTCAGAGCACAAAGGGGTGGTTCCCATCCAGCTGGGTGCTCTCTGCCCTGTGTCCATGTCCACTGCCTCTGCACAGCAGCGCTCATGGCGCACATCACACATGACAGGCTCCCACAGCCAAGGGGAAAGGTGACCGCATAGGCATTTAAAAGGGTAAGCTTGTAACTTAGAGATTAGTTTCAATATTTCCCCCTCCCTGGTACTAATCATAATCCAATCCCCTCATAATTATCTAACTACTCAGAGGACTCAATTATTTAATGATGCATCTGAAACTCAGAGTGCTGGAGGTCAATGAAATGCAGTTTCTTCCTTCTCTAGAAAATAGGAGAGCAACTGGAGACTTATGAAGCCTTTATATAGTGTAAAGATTTAGTAAAAAAGAGGAAGAGTGTTATTTCTTCCACAGAAACCCCAAGTTGCTGGAACTGGAATCAAAACAGGTGCTATGAATTTGTGCTGAAGCTTAATTTTCTGGACGAATAAGGAGCACCACCAGTATTCAGGTCCTTCAGCAGGATGAACAGAGGATCCACAGAGAAGACTTAACCTTGTCCTTAACCTTGTCTCCCCCACCCACAGCCCCAAACCATTCTAAGCATGTGTACAGTTAAGTACTCTATTCCTTTGTTTTTATACAGGAAATTTGGTGACAGGGACTACCTTCTTCCATATATTTGTAGAACCATGCAGCACAAAACGGACCCTTTAAACATTAGGGCAGAGCATTCATCCTTTGATGAGTATTTAATGTGTCAGTTATGCATCAATGTTAGCTCAGTATATAAACACACATATGTTCCTGGGCAAAAGCATCCATGCATCAAAACTCTGCATCCATATTTTAATGTATTTAATTAAGAGAGTAACCCATTATCACTAATTATAGTTTATATTTTCATAATACTGTTTTACGGTTATTACCTATTCCCTTCAGTTCTATTTATCTATAAGCCTTGCATGCTATGACACTATCTAGGGAGCTCTTTTTTTTTCCACACAAAACCAAAAACTAGTAAGTAGGCTGATCTTAGAACATTGACTGTTCATCTTCCAGGGCCTGGAATGCACACTGACCTCATCTTCTCACATTTCTGCTTGCAGAAAATCCAAATGGGAATTTCACATATGATTTCATACTTTATGAAATCTAGATATGCACATGTGCCCACCCCCCAAGAGGCATTCCCAGCATTTCAATGATGTCTTCCATGACAGCAAACAACACCAGGAGAGGAAAGGTGGTGCAAAGATTGACCAACATTTCAAGCGTCCTATTAGCTCCTATTAAGAATGTTAAAACAGTGTATCCATACACTGGATGTGTATGAGACAGAACAGATCAAAAAAGAGACGTGATAGAACACAAAAAGTTAAGGAGAAAGAGATCATAAAAACAAAGTTTTGAACTTGAGCCCTTTTTGGATTCTCTGCAAACTTATCGCTTCAGAAATGGGGTCTCTCTCATTGGGTCTACTAAAGGAAGAAAGGAAATCTCACCTCTGATGATGCAGTCATGCTACTGCCTGGTGAAGCTTGTCTCCTTCTGAGGGACAGTGAGTGCAGTCCAAAAGTGAAGGGCAGTTTGGCCACCTGGATGGCAAATTGACAGGCGTAACAGTACACGGGCACCCCAAGGGTGGAGCAAGGATGGGTACACTACAGCCAGCCGTCGGACAGTTGCCACTGTGAGAGAGCAAGATGCGAGAGGAGAAACCATGTTCAGCCCAGAATTTATGAATTATTTTTAAAGCATATTTGTATTTATTTTGTTTAATTTTACTGATTTTTATTGATTGGAAAGACAGAGGCTCAGACAAGACTTCATTTCGGTTTCTAATAGCACCTTCAATAAGAGCTGGTATTGCCAAGTCACTACAATATTTTTCATAAAGAGGATAGACCTTTTCAGCTAGCACCTTATTAAACTACATTTCTCATTGCTTTTCAGAAAGATTTTTTTTTTTCTCTACAGTTCTAATTTTTCTTCTTTCCAAACCCATTTCTTCACATATGGTTCAGTATCCACTGAGGAAAGTGTCATGCTTTCAAAGTGAAAAAAAGAAAACAAAAAACAAGCAGACAAAAAATACCTCACACAGGATAGAAATGAGCTTTTCTCTCACTTTTCACAGGCTCATGAATTTTAAAACCAGTACCATTTGTAGAGCTATTGATCTGCAATGGTTTCCAGGTAGGATCAAATAGGGGGTACCCACCTCGTGCTCTCCCTGGAGTCTGTGTTTGAAATGTTCCTTTGCCTCTCACTCTCCATGGCAGGGATGTGGGAAGAAACCCATCTCAAGCCCACACAGCCCTGACCTGAAGCACAGCGTTCTAATTTTCATGAGCTCTGATGGAGGAGCACTTGTAACTGTGGCTTGGCGTCAGACCAGCACAGTGCAGGTTCCTTGGATGTGTCACAAGAAGCAAAGCCACCTCCACAGAGATCTGCCAGGTCTTGCAGATTGTTGACACAACACAGAGTGTTGGCTGGGGTGGTCGCACTGCAAAATGTTTTGGTTTTCCCCATCTGTACTGTTCCTTTTGCCCTCCCTCTGGCTGCCAAGGTAGACGTCAGGCAATGGGGAAAGGGGGTAGGATTTCAGCTGTCAGTTCAGTGGTGCAGAAATGCTACCACCAAAAAAACCTGTAGGACTATAAACTTTTTTTTTTTTTTTTTTAATTTTAGCAAGATTTGAAGCCACTGTCTCTTGGTGAAAAATTGTCATTGAGAAGCACTGGGAGTCCTTTTTCAAGGACTTCAACCAACCCACAAAGGCTTGAGTAACAACTAGAAAAATAATTTAGAAATTTTAAAACAAATTAAATATACATATATACATCTGTACTTGGAAATAATAATGGTAATTTTGGAGCGACAAATAAAGCAATAAATGTTAGCATATGTATAAAAGTAGGTAGAAAGAATCCACTTGTAATTCGAGTCATTCTGCACCCTGTCTTTAATGAACACAGAGGTAAAGATGAGTAGTTCCACTGCAGCTCAGTTCATACATTCTCAGCCTGACCCTCTCATTTTCTCAATGGTAAAATAAATATTATAGAAAAAAAAAAAAAATCAAAGGAATAAAAAAAAAAAAAAAAGAAATTGGAAAGAAAGAAAGAAAAGAGATAGACAAAGACTGAGAAAGAAGACACTGAAAGGAAGAACTATTGAAAGCCTGTACAGACAAGTATGAATCAATTATTCCAAAAAGCAGATGTAAAATGAAGCTGCTTAAACATATAAGGCACTTCTACATTGTATTCAAATAATGCTGAAATTATAGAGCTGTCATTCGCAGACCTGTCGAGGGTGCCTTTCTTACTACATTATGATTTAGCATTTCTCTTGGAAGGCTGTAGCAATTTTGACATTAGAGTCATTGGACAGAAAAACCATAAAATGTACACGAAGCGTCACCTCTCTTTTTTTGTGGTCTCAAAAAGAGCTCTGGGAGCTGATTTTGCCACTAAAAAAGAAAAAAGTAAGGAAAAAAAAAAAAAAAGAAAAAAAGAAAAAGAAAAAAAGAATGACCTGAAAGGAAACTATTCGTAGAAGTGCAGAACTGTTAGTCTCAAGAGAGAGAGTGCATGTCTGTAGAACAAATGTAACTGTGAAGATTTAAATAATTTGATGGCACATAACCTAATCTGACATGGCAGCAGGTTATTTCACAAATTGTGAAAGGCTCTGCCCACCAGTGTCATAATAAGAGCCTCTTTGAGAGGCAACTTAGAGATATGGATTTTTCTAGAGGCAAAGGCTCAGGTGACAGCAATGGAAATGGGGTGAGCAAAACTCCTGAGCGCTGGGTGAAGCAGCACACACTGCATTTCCACTCAGGATCCTCGTGCCAAGAGTGGGCAGATTTAACCTATCACTGGCAGGAGAGCATGATTTCCTAATTATATGAAGGAGTGCACTGGGCAGAGTCCTGTCCCGGAGGTGGGTGGATGAGGGTGCTCCGGAGGCGCTGGCAGCACAGCTTTCCTCTGCCCTGTGCTCATGTACTGCTCTGGGAGGAGTGGGTTATGGATAAAAGCAGCTCAGTCAGGGAGTCTGAATCGGTTGGAGGTAATTGCTGACCCTCACAGGCCTCATTATCTCTTACAAGCTCCCCGAGACAGCCCACGGGGCCAATACTTTTCTGCACACACACATTTCGAAACTTTCATTGCAGTTCACGTCACGGCTACAAGCCTTGCAGTTGCTTTGCAATGGATCAGAGGTATGCTGGGGAGAATGAATGCTGAACAGCTCAGCACATGAACATATGCGTGTGTATATATATATATACATATATATGCATACACATACACATATATACTCATAGGCATGCATACCACTGAAAGACATGCATAGCAAAATGTTGATGAACTAGAACCAAATGCAATATATTTCAGGAAGATATTTTCAATCATTTGCTCTGATTATTATAATTTGATGACTTAATCCTAACCATTTAGCTCTCATAAACTCACAGATCATGAACAATGGCTGCATTAAATCTATTGTCACCAGCAGTAACACAAGGAGCAAAGGCTCACTGACTCTTCTCACAGCATTTGTTTTTATTCACTCAATCTCTCATTCCACATCAGCTGCCATCTGGACAAAATTCAGAAACCACAACACCTGCTTGAAGAATAAGAAGCTGATCAGATGGAATGGGCTGGGGCTTAATCTTGAGAGCAGAAATGTGAGTTGTTGGTAACACAATCGCTTAAAAGGTTTGTAAATTATGTGCCTTCAGCTCAGCATATGGCTCACGTGAAATATGGATTTGTGAACTTTTCACAAAACTTGGGCTCAGATGATATAGTGGCAGCTGTTTTATAAACACATGTGATAAATAAGTATGACTTTATATGTATACACACAAGAGATTGTCAATGGTTTTTAGTCCCCTTTTGAATAACAATACTGTTTTATATTTGCTTAGCAGTGTATCAATATTCACTTCACCCAAAATATTCACACAGTGTTCTTGGTACTTCTAGAAAAGCCAATCAAGAAAATCTGGGGTCTTCTGGATGTCTTGCCCTGGCATGGAAACAAGGCCTCTTGCTACTGTACCTAGGCAGGGGGTCCTGACACAGGTTCTCCTCAGCCTGTCCCCCTGGTGCATAGAGGTAATTTCTGTAAGAATGGGTACAGTCAGGACAAAAATGACCTCCTCTCCTCTCCTTGGTTTGCAGCCTTCTCTAAATATGTGGCTTACCAGTTAGGAGGTTAGGAGGCTCTTTCAAGTGGGAAAGTCAGACTGGGGGTTCAGAAAAGGCTCTTTACCAGTGGGCCCACTTGAAAGAGCCACCTAACCTCCTAACTGGTAAGCCACATATTTAGAGAAGGCTGCAAACCAATGGGCATTGTATGGCTTCCCCAAGGCAGTGGGCAGAACTCCAGGCTGCTGGAGTTCAAGGAGTGTTTGGACACTGCTCTCAGACACAAGATCTGGATTGGGTGGTTCTGTGTGGAGTCAGGAGGAGGATTTGATGATCCTTGTGGATCCAATTCAGGATATTCTGTAATTCTCTGCAGTTGTTAGAGATGATAACGAGAACACCATTTTCATAGTACTGAATTGTTCTTTTCAGCAGGATTGCTGTAAAATACAGCACTCAACATTGAAAGCAAATTCTCAGTAAATGTGTAAACAAATATCTTTAGCAAGCACTGCACCTGTAAAACATAAGCTTTTAACATAAGTTGAGTAGTACCACTGGCTTTTTGCTGACATATCAAAGCTGGGTATCGTTGGCATAAGAGCATAGAATGCTGCTTGGGTCCCCTCATGGAGTACGCGTAAATATGAACCTGAAATATACACTTGACCCCTTATTGACGCTTCTAGGAAAGGAGATTCACGCTGAGTATCAAAGTTTTGATAATGTAAACATTCTCCTATGCAAGGATAGGCACATGGGTAAGTTATCATAGAATTGTAGAACCATTAACATTGGAAAAGACCACTAAAAGATCATCTAGTGCATCCGTGAGGAAGACAGGACCAATGAAAATGAAAGTGTGATTGCCCATGTCAGGAGCAGTCATTTATGTATATATCTGGACAGTAGGCACAGAGTGGGTGTGTGTGCATCTGTGCTGGACAAAGGTGGTTACTAAAGGCTGGTGGAGTGTGCTGGACCTACCAACACATGCAGCACATAGCCAGCCCTGTGCTGCAGCAAAACCACATCAGCAACCCTGACTTCCACAGGGTAGGGCCTGGAGAAACTCCTGCCACCATCTTTACCAATGTTTTGTAGAAGAGTAAAACTCTGTTTTGCACACACAAATAAGGATGCCACAAATGTTTCAAGTCTGCTTTGGTGATCTTCTGGAATATATATGTCAGTGTGGGTTTTACTAAATGAAGGGGTTTCTGGGTGCTAGGGGATAGAAAAGAATGGAATCTTGAAGAAATATATCCTCTTCTTACCCTTACTGCTGTTGAGACATTAATGAATTTCTATTCTTTTTCCCTTCTCATTTTTTTAGGGAAAAACAAAACAAACTGAAACAAAACAACAAACAAACAACAAAACCCCACAGTTTGTGACTTTGTGGGATGGAGGATGGTAAAGATTTTTAAACAGTTTGGCCCCCACACTAATGCCAAGTGTTGGTACTTTATAGCAGCCAGCTTTGCAGTATTAAATGGTCTTCTGTAGCCTCATCCTTCTGCCTGCCTAAAGAAATAGTGACAAATTACAGTTGGGGGGGGGAGAGTGAAGAAAGAAATATTCCATTTTTAATTGCCTTTTCATTTTCTTTTTATAGCCATGCTTAAACTGTGAGTTATCAGAAGCTGTTCAAAGTCTTTTTCTTTTACCATTTTAAAATATATTCCTCCTAAAGCCAGATGAAAAATACGGTTAATGGGGTTTTGTGACTCCCACAAAGTCCCCTACAAATTAAGGGACTTTGAAAAAATGTCAGCTGCCCAGTTCCCCAGAAAGAAAAATTAAACAATAAAGGCTTATCGACTTGTTCCTGAGAAGATAAAGCACTTATGAATGAGACCCTCTCATACTCTCTGTGATCAGAGTCTCCAGTTTTCAAGATTCACAGAAAATATTCTGATTAGTAAAAAATATGCTCTGATTAAATGAGTTTTAAGATTTTATAACTGAATCCCATCCTCCCTTCAGCCTGTTTTCATACAATGTGCTGTCTCGCTCAGCTGTGCTGCTATCACTACCAATTATATCCAGTGCCATAAAAACATCACATTCATGCAGATCAGCTGATTGTGCCAAGTTCAAGAAAGGACAGCAGGATAGAAATGACAGCAGCTTCTACTGGCTCTGATCCAAAGTCCCTTTAGGCTAGTTGTTGTTTTCCTCTCTTGCAGACCCCTAGCATTTCACTTTCTCAGAAGTATTAGTGCCATCCTTCTCTCTAAAGGGCCTGACTCCCAGGCTACTAACCCCATTGAGGGTATTTCTGTTGACTTCAACAGGTCATCTGCAGATATCATTCTCTCTTGCACTATTTCTGATCTTTCTGCCATGTGGCAGTCCAAGCAAAAGCCGCAAACAATAAACTCCAGTCCTACTCCCATATATTCAACATATACACACCACATACAGAGAAACTGTGGGATTACAGCTCTCTTCTCTGCTGTGCATGTGGTTTCTACATGCTCTAAAAGAACTTGGAGCATAGGGGGAAAAATGGTAATTGTGGAAGACTTACAATTTTAGATTTTCTGACTTGTGGAGTCCCACTCTTTGCCATCCAAGAAAGGGAAGCAATGCAAATGTAAAGGAGAGCTCATACTAGCTCTACTTTGACCAAATGCAGTAAACAAGATATTTTCCTAGGATCTTTTTAGGTCCCTGGTGGATTTCCAGACTTCATTTCTCAGGAAACTGAGAACTGCTTCATCTGGAAAATAATTGTAACTGTATCTATCTAGTTATATTAATTAGAATAACGTAGAAATTGAAAATTGGTTTAAAATGTTTTACTTTAACTAAGGCCGTAGGTATGGTGATGAAACCAGAGTTTCATCTCTTCTTATGCAGCACAAAGGAAACTGAGATTTTAAAAATATCTCCCTTATTCCCTTTCCTTCAGCCACTCCATTTTTCTGGTGTTAGAAATGTGAGGGCAATTTCATTAACAATAAGACAGTGGTCAGTAGCTGAAAGTAGAATCATTCACTTTTCCATATCGGCAGTAACAGAACCTGGCTTAAAATATCCACTGCAGAGTTTGAAAAGAAAAAAAAAAAATCTACATCATATTTAAAGACGAATAAAGCATTTTGATCTCATTAGTTTAAATCTTAAAAAAAATATATACTAAATAAATCTAATTTCAAGACAGTTGCATACAGTGTTCAACCATCCTTCAGGCTGATAACCTGCCCGGAGCAGTATATTTTTAGCATTCAGCTGATTCGGCTAACTAAGTGGGGACAGCACTAATTGCTGCAGGAGGCTGACATGGAAGAAAGTAGTCACATTCTTCCTTTAATGTGTTGCAGTCTGCCATGAATCTGCAGAGTGACACAGCAAACTCAGAACAGTGTCAAACAGTAATCGAACCAAGTGAGTCTTCCCAAAGCCAGATAGTAGAAAATGATGGAGTACCTCCCTGTTTAAGACAAGAAGCAAAAAACTATGTGAAGTCTGTAAAGCCAGTTCATGCCAAAGGAATAGTTGCTTTGATTTAATTGATGATAAAAGAAAACCCAGAAGAAGGGTGAGTTTGGATGACATTCAAGTGTACGTCCTGTGTTAGGAGGAGGGTAGAAATACCATCTGCTTGCCTTTGTTGCTAGAAGCACAATGGATAGGTACAACTATGAAAAGAGCATTTGCTACACAAGTAGAGGCCGCAGCCGGTAGTTAAAAATTTATAGTTTCGTCAAATGTTGCCCTCTCCACTGAGGCATCTCCTCTGGAAGTGCTGGTGGAAGGTAGAGCAATGGCAAACAACAGTAGGAAGCTCCCTGCTCCCTTAGGAATAAATTTTGCCTGTACACATTCCCTTCCATATACCACAGAAATACCAAAGCAACTCAATAATGCTTCCTTCGTTTCACAGTAAGTGATTCGGGACCCACTGGCCTATTGACATTTCGAAAGTGATGCACAGAAATTCTGAAAAATGAAGCTGTGCTTTTTCAAAGGTGGTGTAAACAAGTGAGGAAGCTGAGGAGATATTTTCTAAGCTCCAGGAAGAGAAAATACTTTGTCTTCTCAAACATAGCCAGGTAAAAAAATGAGATGAGGTTTCCTTCATCTCATAAAAAACCAGATCGCCACATCTCTCTCACTCCAGTACAAGATGCAGTAGGCATGCAATCACTTTCCTGGTCAAATGCTAAAGAGGCATTGTATATAAAATGCACAGACAAGCAGAATAGGTTTACATAATGTTAATATAGACAAATGGCATGTACAACATATCTAGCTGCAATTTAATTAGATTAATTAGATCAATATAATTAGCAGTGCTATATTACACTTCCAAGACTAAGCCTTGCAAAGAACAGTGCTAAAAATGGTTTACAGTCTTAAAGCATTGTAACGGTGCAGGCTGTATCCATGCTATCATGCATCAATATCACCACTAACACACTATTAATACTGGGAGTTTATAGGACACTCAGGAGACACATAAAACACTACCCTTGCAGAGGAAAATTTTGATAATGGAGCCTGCAAAATTATTTCAACTGTTGAAAAGATCTCATTTGAACTTAATTCCAAACTACAGCATGGACATGATTATATAGCAAGTTAATTTAACCCATTGAGGCAGGAATAGACATAATGAACAAAACAGATTGAGGTAGCATGGTTTACCAATGAGCATTTTTCTCAGAATTCTCCATGTGTTTTGTACACACAATAAACCACAAGGGGCTGTTTAACTATTGCATCATCAACTTGGATGTAGACTAGATGTCACACTAGGTGAAATTGCATAGTTATTCATTATTTTAATAGTGATTTCGCATTAAACAGAACTGTGGGATTGTGTTTGGATGTCCAAACCACCACAGTGTTAATTGTTAATTGAAAATGTTAATTTTCATCAGCTAGTGTTCTCAGTGAGATTTAAAAAAAAAATAAAAAAATAAAAAAAAAAGCAGAAATTCCAGCTTGTTCAAACTCTAAAGTTTAGCAACATAAAATGATAAATTAACCAAACTCATGTTTGTGGATTTCTTCCACCAAGTAGAGAAGCTAATCCTAACTAGTTCACCTGTGCTTTAAATTTGATATTTTCCCCAAACTCTACCAAGATAAAGTCTGGTCCATTAACCATTTTAGACCAGGAAAAAGATTTTTCTTTTTACATTTATGCATGCATAAAAATAAATCTATTCCCAAAAGGATATAGTGACAGCCCCAGAGCCTTCTGTCTAGATACACAGAAATGACCAAAATGCTAGAATGCAGACTTCAAGACTGTAGACTTTAGTGATGAGAGATGATTCAAAATAAAAGCCCATTTGACCTTGGATAGTTCCGTTGCTAATGGTCTCATCTCTCTTGGAGACTAACGTATCGTTGGACAATATTTCCTTGTTTCAATTTATGCATTTTGACTGCCCACAAGAATTAGGTCCGAGACATCTTCAAGCTTATTAATAGAGCAAGTGCCAACAGTTTAGATGTGGCTCAAATTTATGCCAATTATGCAAATTGTATTATGCAGTTAAAATGTATGTATTGCACAATAGCTGTCAAAGGAAGCCATCTGATTTTCCATAGTTTTCAAGCTTCTAACATTCACTATTATCTATGTAATATGGATTATGCCAGTGATGCTCCAAGTCATCTGTCCTTCATCATACTGTCTTTCAAGAAAAAGTTAAATGCATTACAAAGAGTTCCTCTGCCTGACTGTTGGGAATTTATACTAAATGCTGGTTTTATCTGTCTTCAGTATCATGTTGGATATTCAGTAGCTAATTTCATCTTTCGTTAATTTTGTATCATTATGACCTTACAGTCTACTCTTCCCTAGATATACATGGACAGATAAATAGAACAAAGCATAAAGGATTAAAATAACAGAAGTCTTGTGTCAGGAAATAATCACCTACATTATAGAAATCGTAAAAGCTGAAAATGAATATTCTAGCTATCCAGCTTTTTTATCTGATGCCAATTTTAGCTTCTCTAGTAGAAAAGTTTATTGCTCAGTTTCTGTACAGAAGAAACCTACAGAAGAAAGTAGTATTGTTTCCATGAGCGAGCACAATTAGCAGATGGGTAGTCCAGCTGATATTAAAAGAAAAACCTGGGAGCAGAAGCCATTTGTGTCAGTTTTGCTTTTTGTTTCTCTCCTTCTCATATAGTTAATTTATGACATTCTTTCACAGCATAGTGTTTTATGGAATGTATATTTTCTGACAACTAAGTGACAAATTTGTCTGAAATGAAGCTGCACTTTGAAGACTTAATTGTAACTTCTGTAACATATTAAACAAAATCAATATAGATTTGGAATGAGTCACTATTGAATCTTATTCCCAAACAAAGGAAAATTATTCTAAAAATTGAAGCTCCATTTTTATCTCAGCTTTTGCTAATATAATCTAATTTGTGAGTTAATTGATCTTAAAAAAGGAAAAATTTGTCAATATATATGTGCAATAATCCTTTTGTTAATTAACATTATGTAATCTGATTGCATGATGTTCAGTTGAGTATTTTACATTAAATGCTGCTTGACAGCAAAACAATAGGCCAGACTGATCTAATTGCTGAACACCTTGACATGCTTAATATTTGGGCTATGAAAGACATCACCAAATTTTGGGTATCTGTTCCAATCTTTCAGTCTCTTTCAAATAAGTAGACAAAGATCTAAGAATTTGTTTTTGGAATTTTTCACAGAGTAAATAAATAAAAATGCATAAAATTTTTGCCTCAAATAGCTATCAGTGATTTCAGCATGTGTTTTGTCATTGTTGGTTCTTACAATGTTTTACATGCTACAGGATTACTATCTCAGTTCTGCAGCTACAGTCAATCAAAGTAAAACAAACTGGTATTTTAACAACAAATTGTAAAATATGCTTTGAAGTTCACTCATCTTTTCCTAACAGTGGTTACAAGGCGTAGAAATAGACCTTAAATAGTTTGTTTGTAAAAACTGGATGAAAAGTTTAAAATAATACATAGAGAAAATGTACATCACTATCAAATAAATATCCTAAAACAGAGAGGGGAAAAAAAAAACAACAACCAAGGTTTATCATATTCATTAGTTCTACAGTTCCAAAAAAGTTTGATGGAAAAGGAAGACAAGCATGAAATAATTCCCTGCTCTAATTAGGATATTTCTCTTTAGGTATTTAACAAAGCCCCGTCTTACCTGATCGTCCTTTGGTCAGGTAGGCTCTACAACTGTGTGGTCATTTTAAGAAAATGGATTTTATTACTGTAACTGCACAGAACTCTGATGTGATGTAAAACCAATCCATTGTAGGATTACAGGTAGATTATGATTGGGATCACAGGATTAAATCAGCATGTTATCTACATACAATGAACACGTATTTGTGGAGTTTATGATTTTCATTCCTTGATTAAATAATTGGTTGCTGAAAAATAAGGCTGAAGACTCGATTGCAATTGTAAAAAGAAAGGAAGATAATGGGCAGCCTTGTCTAGATCCCTGGTGTCATTTTTAAAAGGGCGAGTTTAAATTGCTATATGTACAGACCTGGTCAGGATATTACACAAGACTTTTAATCCAATTTTTATGAAGGTCTTTCTAAAGCGAAGAGTTTGAGGGTTTAGTTTGTGGGGGGATTTTATTGTTTTGGCTTTTTTTTTTTTTTTTTTTTTTGGGTGGTGGCGGTGGCGATGGGTTTGTTGCTTGTTTCTATCTACAGATCCAATTATGTGGACAAGGTTTACTCATGGAAATTCTTTGTGATGAAGTAAAGAAATGCTTCAGCAGCCCTCTGCTCCCCTTGAAACCTTCACATAAGGCTTGCTAGAGATTTGAGTTCCTGTACATGCACTTTTGGGTGCAGAAGTGCATTTTATCAGCATAAATCTATCCCAGTGTTTAAAATACATATCCGATTGCTGCAGATACATAGGAAAAGCAGTTCATTTGATTGCCAAGTTGTGCAATAGCATGCTTTCTGATTCCAATGTTCAGTTAAACACTTCCAATCATAGTTCAGATGTGTGTGTATGATTTCTCACTGAATGTTTACCGGCAGCTCATCTAAGCATGTTATTTTCCCCTGTGTTAGACTTTAGCAGCACTTATTATTTCATATTAAGTCTAAGGTTACACTTTGATCTGGTGAAAGTTTCAATAAAGTGCTTTTGTTTACAAACTTTATCTTCTGTTTAAAGCAACTTGGAAGATTAGAGTGTCTGACACTGCTCTTTGAAAGTGTTATTTATGATTTCTAGATCATATGTCAAAGTTTGAGCCTTTAGTTTTAATAATTGACGCAGCTTGGTGTACTTCATCTTATTCTTTACACAGAACATGTGCCATCAGTTTCTCATTTGTATTCTCACTGGTTTACTTTATATGAAAGCTTTTCTACAGCCATGGCGTGTTGTAGTTTGTTCACTTTTTGTTAGCTAATTCAGTTGAGGGGTTTTTTTACGACACATATTAGCATGCATTGATTTTTGTCATTTTAAAACTATTATTCAAAATTACTATTGTTGTATCTTTTCTTTTTTGAGGTCTGCACCATTGTTAATCGTGGCTTTTAATGATTCCTGTCTTAGATTTTATAGCATATTATTACCATCACAGAATCAACTTTCAAATTAATATTTTGTTCAGAAGAAGAGCACTCCTTTTTTCAAGAAGCATTTTATTTGTTCTTGCAGTTTCTTGCTCATGACAATTGTAAAAGGCAAATTTTCTGACACTTCTACAGTGGGAGAACTGAAGATTTCTTTGGCCCTTAGTGGTGAAGATTTCCTGAGGAGAAAATCCTACATTCATTTCCAAGACACATTCTCTTAAGGTCTAGTATTTGCAGAATCTCCACCATGGCTGGCACAGGAATATCTCTCAATTGATGCAAACGCCAGGCAGGTTTTGAAGAGTGTAATAGCAAAAGAGAAGTCAAAAATACAGACGTAACACTTGCATGCCATTTTTGCTTTGGCCTTCTTCTAAAAGACAGATAGCAGCATACAGGTCCAACTCCAGCATAAAGTTATAGGCAGCCCAAGACAAAATGAGATGAAGTGTTGTAAGCCAGAGACAACTAATTGGCATGATCACTGAAGTTAGTCCATCAGTCAAGACACATGAATATACATTTCTTTCTAGACCCAAAAGAAGGAAGATTTTTCTCAAAATTGCCACTGATGTACCCATGAATGACAGCACCCCCCAAACAAAGCGTGGATCTCTGCATCAAGTTGATGGTCAGTGCAATAAGCCTTCCACAAAAAGTGGGATCTTTCAACTAATTCTTTTCCCTGCAAACTCCAACCCACAAACTTGATCCAGCTTCTTTTAATCCATGTATTTCTTTCTCACTAGCAGTGGGAGATCTGTACAGTAACACTGACTGCCTCTACTAAAGCAGACAGGCAGCAATGTGTGAGTGCTATTGATGATAGATCCCCGAAGATGTTGAAAAAATTAGAAGATGGAATTGAAAACTACTTATCCCATAAGGGAGGGTCTTCTGCTATCTGTCCAAGAGGAATGGGCAGAGAACCTGCCCAGAACTGCACACCTAGCCCTACCAGGTCCTGTAAGTAAATGAGCTGCACCCAAGGGACTGGTGTTGATGAAGGCTGTTGATGGATCAAGTAACAGAAACATACAAGTCTTTTCCTCTCAGTGGCCATAACAAGGTCACTCACCAGGATCGCTGCAGTTGTACATCATGCTGTACTCCAGACTGATGCCTGATTATAAAAAGCGCTGGATTTGGCAGCTGGAATTCTCCTACACAGTTCTTCACCAGTCATTTTGCTTAGACACGAGAGTTTAGATATCTGAAGTATTCCTGTTTCACAAACTTGTTGAAGTGAAGATAGATGGCAGAGAGAGGTATAAGAAGCTTTATGTGCCCTAGCTTTCAATCATTGCTCAGCTTAGCTTTAATGTAAAAATCTATTATTTCAAACTTTAAACCTTCTGTTAGAAATTTAACTTTAAAATCAAGGCTTCTTTCTCCCCGGAGATTTAATTTCTTTGCGGGTTGTTGTATTAAAATAAAATCTTCCTGTTGGACTTCTTCATCTTTTTATGATCCTTCCTTAAATACAAGGTTCTTGGTCCTTTGCAAGAAACAGAGAGAGAAAAAAGAAAAAAACTGTATATATACTTATAGTGGACTCACATAGAGAATATTTTTCAGAAAGATATAAAAGAAAGGAAAGTAGGGTAGCAGCTTTATTGTATATGATCATTTAATGTGAATAGAAGGAAATAGTGATGCATTGTTTGCTAGCATGGTGACACTTTCAGTGGTAATTTCACAGTACCATGGGACTTATCAAAAGGTCTTATAAAAAATCTCACCATATCTCATGTACTGTCCACTTCTATTACAACAAGCAGGTAAATTCACAAACCTGAGACAAAAGGTTCTGCCTGTAGAATTGTGAAAGAAATTGGTAAGATCATAGAATCAAAAAATCATATAATCACTTAGACTGGAAAAGACCTAAGGGTCATCAAGTCCAACCACCACCTAACACTACTGAGTCTACCACTAAACCATGTCCCTAAGGGCCATATCCACATCTTTTAAATATCTCCATGGACAGTGACTCCAATTTATTTCTGTTCTGCCAAGGCTTAACATATAGCTGCAGATGCAGTGTTTATTGAGGTACTGATATGCTGTTTACAAATATTAATAGGCAACCATGAGAAAATGCTGGATGTTCTGCTAACACAGCAAAGGGTCTACACCCTACTTTTATTAACGTAAATGCAACTGATTAAACCAGAGAGATCATTCTAATATATAGCTCGTTTGGGCAGGATATTAACTGAAGGAAAAATTATATGACGGCATAAGGTTAGGATTTGATTGAAGATTTCAGGCTACTGAATCTATTTAGTAATTAGATAAGAACTAAAGGAAAAAAAAATTATCTTAGAATGAATATGAATTATTTGTTGAGAATAAAAGCCAAAGTCCCGAGTGTCTTGCTTTCATTTATTCATGGCAAATAGAGAAAACTTGGCTTCCTAACAGTGGTCAGTAATCAAACGTGAAAATTCAGTCAAGTTCATATTTTTCAATTACAAAGCATTTTTAATGTATTGTCTTAAAATAATTGAAAATAAGCACCAGGGGGAACAATACCCTCATTTTGAAAATATTTCTGCAGCAGAAATGCCAAAACAAAATACAGCAAAGAACTTCAGGTAAGAGTTGATGCAAATTGTATACTGTTTTCTACACCTTTTTTTTTTTTTTTTTTTTTTTTTTTTTCTGATTCCAAGGGTAATCTCACACAGGTCGAAGGGAACAACCATGAGACCTCAAATTTATATTTGAATTTTTCTCTGGTAGTGGATATTCATAGAAAAAAAAGAATTTAAAATCATCTGTGTAAAGAAGGGGCTTCTTAATTCAAGGTACAACAGTGTCCAATCACTTAAAAATGCACAATTACAAACATTTACATTTGGAAACTGCAGTGGCTTGTTCGGTCAGGTGTGTTCACAGTGCAATAAGCAAAGGAATGGCAGGACACAACCACCAATTTGTTCAAACACAAACTGTATCGAAAAAAACAACAAAAATTAAAAAAAAATGTAAGCAGCCTTAGACGTCCAGAACATGATGTACATGATAGAACATTCTACTGAAAGTGAGATGCTATCTTCAAGTCAAGGATTTCATCATCTGCCTAGGTTATCATATCTCTTCATTAAATTTGTTTTCCCTGGTTCATGTGATTTGATACTTATTTTTCCTTTGACTGTCACTCTAAAAGAACCCAGAATCCATGCAAAATCTAATTTTGAATTTGTATTCAGAATTCAAAATGCTTGAATTTGCATTTGTCTTATATTAAAGCACCATTCTGAAGGATCAAAAGAACTTAGATTTTGGAAGGGTGTATAAACAGGTAATGGAGTGAACTTGTCTTCCGGCCCTAGTTTCTTGGGATCAGTCTCTCTATTGAAGTATTTAAGAATCTGAACATTCACATTGATCTTTTCACATCCTCTTGATGAAAGGGAAGATATAAAGTAGAATGATCTGCATATTTGCTACTAAAAGCATCCATCCTAGTCTTAGGTTACATATGCTTAGGGCGCCATGTTAAAGCATGAAGTATGTCTTTGTGAAGGATTCTTTAATTACTTTGGGCAAGAAAAGCATTTGAGATCTTTTCCTCACAAGCTTCATGAGAAATAGATTGAGGATACAAAGAGGAGGTTGTTTGTAGTGTTTTCACTTAAAATCTAGGAAGCATCAAATTGCTAAACAAACTAAGACAAAATTCTAGCAACAGTCATGAACACTGGTTGAGATCTGTTCTCTGATTGTTGTCCCAGCATCCTAATTTGAACTGAATGTTTCCGGAGCTTGCTGGTGCTGAAAAGTCAGGCATAAGTTGGGCTGTACTGGGACATTTAAAATAGATGCACCTGGGAAGATTATGATCTTTGCAAATTTTGCTGCTTAGGCAAAAGAAAATTCCAGTCACGAACCTCAGCCTAAAATGAAACAAGAAGCAAACACAATATGAATTTTGTCTGCACAGAAAACATATGTCACCAGAAAGGTATGTGAGGTATAAAAAAATTTTTATGTATTTTACGCAAAAATCAATTTATTAAGAGAGGTAGAAATATCTCCCTGACCCCTGCCTAAAACACAATGCAAATTGAACATGATTTTCTAAACCTCTCTACTGGATATGCAGTATGTGACTATTGTAAACCTCCAACAAACACACAGCTAAGTCAACCACCTAAAACTGTCAATAAAGCAAAACAGGCTGTAAGTAAAATAGACAAAACTGCTAATATTGGACAAGAGGAACAGAAAATAGTGTAGTACACTGATCTGTTTAATGACTGACTAAAAATTGGTTCTAAAACAAGATGAAGGAACAATAGGGATAAAAATGCCACCCATGTTATGATTTGGTCATTCTGAATTCGTATTCAAAATTCAAAATACAAAATTGCCTAGACTCTCTATTAAGTCTCTATTGAGTTGAAGATGCCTCCGCCGTAGAGGCGTTCAAGGCCAGGGTGGGTAGGACTTTGAACAACCTGGTCTAGTGGGAGCTGTTCCTGCCTATAAAGATCTTAGAGGTCCCTTCCAAGCCAAAGCATTATTTGGTTGTTGGCTAGCCCTGTTGCTGGCTAGGCTTCTGTATTCAATGATTCCAATCAGACCTCTCTGATTTTCTATGGAAATCCTTTTCTTTTTTGTTCTCCCATCCTTAGGAGATCATTTTATTTCTTTCTGCATCCTCAGAAGATCAAGAAGGTACAAATGAAAAGAACTCTGAACTATTGTCATCCAATCCATATCTTAATGAATGAAATAAATGGAAAATTTATATCTGTGTATAATTGTTTTAAAACTGAATACCAGTTATAAGAAACACAAACAAACAAACACTAATTTGTGTCAGGTAATTTTAACTTTCAAGTATGAATCAGTTATCAAAAGACCAACGATCTTCAGACAAAAAGACCTTTTCTCAGGCAATTTCAACTTCTGGACAAGATACTCTCGGGATGGAGTACAACAAATGTGGGCAAGTCAATATGGAGATGTCATCCATGCTGAAGGCTTTTCTGGAAACCTGTAGCTTTCTGGCTGAATGTGAAAAGTAAGCATATTATGTCAAATTAGCTCAATTGGAATCTCAGGACATCAAAATCCTGAGCTACATACTGCAGAGTCTTATCCAGATAGCCTGATTCGGTTTTACAGAGTAAAATTTTACTTAGTGACCTTTCCGGAAGGCAACAACCCTGTAGGGGTCAGTGTCATGAATACAGCTCATTTGAAAGTGCTTATCCAATCAGCATTTTCTGGGAAAATCAGTTGCTTTTTAGCAGCAATTCAAACAGTAATGGTTTTCTATCAAAACTGAAAGCATGTTGATGTGGAGGTACTCCAATGCTGCCACAAATATACGTGTTATACAAATATCTGATACAGATATTGTCTCCTCTCATTTCTGTTGGTCCACTTCGCAGACAGCTTTCACCCTCAGAAAGTCATTACGACCTTCCCTTTAGGATAATGCAAAGGCAGTGTCCCAGAAAGCATCGCACAGCGCATGTCCCTGTCTACAGTACACCAGCAGGAATGTGCTCTCTCTAGAAAGCCTGTCCCTAAAAGACAAGAAAAAACAGCCCTGCAACTCTCATGAAGGCTTATTTTCAGTCAAAACATCTTGATCTTCAGCCAAAGCTGCATAACTCCATGATCTTTTTGATGCATATATACATATTTATATTTTAAAATGTCATTTAAAGAAATTTGAAAGAAGAAAATCATCTTCAGCAAAACTAACAATGTATGCTGAAAATAACCTAAGAACAAAATTACCAATATGTCTTATCTTTTCAACTTTAAATACTCACAGGTTTAGGCTCTAATAAATACAATTAATGCAAGTACAGGTATTCGTAGAAAAGGTATTAGAGGTTCAACTAAGACTCTTACAGAAAATTTCATATACTTCTTAAGACAACATTCAGAAATCGCAAAGCATATTTCAAAGCTTTCTTATATGAAAAAGGAACAGACATAATTTTATATTGTTTCATTCTTTCAGAACAAATTAAACTTCATAAAACATAAAATCCATGTTTTACCTGTCTATTATATGGTGTCATGAAAGTTAAGAAATAAATGTTTTATCACTGTCTGCTTGAATATGCAGCTTGTCCTTTTTTTCTCTGTGTGAACAGTATTCAAAAATGAAAAGATAATAGAGAAAAAGTATAGAAAGAGCCAACTAATATGCTCTATACTAAAAAAGGTAAGAGATGCATTTTGGGATCTTCCAGGTGAACATACTCTGAAGTTTTATTGTATAAACATATACAATGTATCTATAAAGTGCATTTTAAAAGAGTATTTCTTTCATGCTACAGCTTGTAAATCAGTTATTTCAAAAAGCTAAGACAATTTTCTAAGTATTTTCTAAACAGATGTAAAACCTGCATATTTTTATTTTAATTGCAAGTATACGTCAATCTATTTTAATTTCACAATTCTATTTAGGTTTCCTAAAAATTAACATTCTGTTTCTCAAAACTGACTACTTATAAGACACATTCCCCAAAATATTTTGATTTTTCTTTAAACTAGCATATGGAGTTACCATAATGAAATACACTTCTGCTTGCATTCACTCAGGTCACCAGGTTCAAGTTTATTTTTCTCCATTTTCTCCTATACTTCACGCTGTTGCTGTCAAAGAAAACTAGGATGGTTTTCTATCATATAAAGGCAGACACAGAAGAGAACACAACTCAACTGTGTATGAACTGGAATAAGGCTGTGATGACCTGGTATGAGTTGGAGCACTCTCTGGAGAATCACTATAACCTTACATTCTGTGTTTTTTTCCATCTGAAAAAATACACATGTGCCATTACACTTCTTTTACAACAGTAACTCCTGTACATCATCTCCTGTATTGTCAATTATTTTCAAGACAGCCATTACAAACACTAATAAATTCACAAACAAATAAATTAATGCCCATTTCCTTGGAGGTGAGCATGGAGACCAAGTGGTCAAAAATGTGGAGGCTACTACTGGCTGGAAATACTTCTAGTAGAATCATTTTTTAAAGGAAAATTCAAAACTATCCAAACTAAGTAGCTCTGGAAACTTGCATGGGGTTTTGCCAAAATTTCGTTTCAGCAAAAAAATGAAGACAAAAGTTCCAGCAATGAAGAAAAATGTACTGCCTGGATATCTTCCAAATGAAGCATTTCAGATTTTTTTTTTTTTTTTCGTGATGCAAGCTTGTGGCTTTAAGAACAGAAATATCAAAAGAAAATAAAATAACACAGGGATGTGATTTTTTCGGAGTGACATACTTTGACTGATCATCAATATTTTCATCCAAGGGGAAGACAAGATCGGAAACTTTTTATTGCAGAGAAATGTAAAGCTTGCATCTGTCGCATTTCCTTTCTTTCATCTGAATCACTTCAGGTACACAGTAGAATGGCATAGTTTAGGTTATATGTGCGCCATCAAAATTCTTCTTGCACAAGGTGATTTTAATTCGTGTGAGATCTTCAACACCAAAATCTTCTTTGAAAACAAGATGAAGTGCCCCTTCTGATGTTCCAGATATGGCCAAACATTCATATTTATCTTAGTCTATGAAAAATATCAGTAGATAGGCCCCTGGGCAGCCTGGTCTAGCATCAGATATGGAGGTTGGCAGCTCTGCATGTGGCAAGGGCGTTGGAACTTGACGATCCTTGAGGTCCCTTCCAAAAAAACCCACATTGTATGATTCCATGATTTTATGCTGTTCCCAAGGAATGCATTGCTAGCCATGACATGTTCTAGGAAAAGTCCTGCTCCCATAGACCACCTACACAAGATACATAAAGCTTCTCATCTGGTTACATTATCACTGGCACTCAGAGTTTCTCAAATGATTTTAGTATAGCTGCAAGTTAGAAAAACCTGTATATTTGAGTGAAGAAGCATATTTGAGGGAATACATATTCAAAAGCTTCATTTCCTCCAGGACATAAAAATAAACTTACAAATTCACATTTCAATCAACAGGAGGAAAAAAAAAAACAAAAACACCAAGATTAGGAATAACTCCTGCACAGATTTTGGGCTGGCATCAGTGGCTCTGTCTAAGGACACTTTCTGTCTAGTGCTGGCTGCTTGCTGCTTCAAAACGTTTTACAAATCCTAGGTTCCTGAAAGCAAGTGTCAATATTTTGTTGATTGCTCCAGTTGACAGAGAGTTCTCAGGACCTCACCCCAGTATCCAGTGCAGTTCTGTCTTCACTTTTTTACTGCATTTTATACATTTCCAGCTCTAAAAACTTTTCTGACTCTTTTCTTTTGACCACAGAAGAGATTTATCAACTGTAAAATGCAATTTCTCCAGGCATGAGAACTTCTAGAGGGGGCTCTGATTTGGGAAGAGAAGGGAATGCAGGAGCAGCCCTTATAAATCCAGTGTTTACAAAAGACAGAAGACAGAAAAGCAACTGGGGATTTTGTGCGAGAACAAAACTGATATGAATTCCTATCAAAGTAGTTAAACAGGATTGCCAAAGCAGCTATTATATAATCTCTTTCTCTAGAATTATAATATCATATGTTTTGAATAATAATCATTCAAGATATCAGATGTGTTGTTTTTTCTTTTAAAGAGGAGAAGGATAGGGGAAAGAAAAAAAAATGTAGGAAGATTACATAGCATAGAACACTTAGTGAGAAGCCTGATGAAGCAGGAAGCTGAACTGTGAGACTGGCTCTAAAATCTAGTCTTCAGAAAGGCAAGGTATCTGCACCTTGCTTGAAATATTTTACTGGATAAGTTCTAATAGAAAATGAGAGACTACATTGTAAATATAAGGTCATGTGTTCAATTGATGTGTCAGCACTCAAGACTTCCGGTTCATTCCCCACAGTGCAGTATTCCTGATATTATACTAAGGCTGTACAGTAGAGGTTTCCATCACTCAGAAGTGCTGCCTTTTAAACTAGAGCATGTAAATGAAATACTTCACTACACAAAGGTATCCTTAGGTCTGGTGTAACGTAACCCTGATTCACTGCTGTCTCCAGTACTACTGAAAGTAGAAAGCTTAACTTGCACTAATGAAAAATATCAGTCCTGATTTTACAAAGTACCTGGGCAGGCACTTAAATAATAATTTTGTGCTTCTAGCAAGATTAGCAAAGCAACACTCAAGTCAAAATGAAAAACACAGAAGGCTCAAGTTGCGTTAAATATTTGCTTATGAATAGCTCCAATTTTTCTTTGATTGTATGCTTGAAGCCCACTTTACTTGTATTCTATAATAATTGCCTATGTAATATTTGTTTTGCATTCATCTAGGGAAATGAAGGTAAACAATGTATTTTCTCTAATATCTCTTAGTTGGTAGTCATGGAAATACCTAAAACATGTAATATTTTTGTGGGCTTCCTGACTTTTTCAGGTTGGCAGCAGCAAAATAACAAAAAATATATGAGGACATTAATTATGAAGTCACATTATCAGGTCTAATTCAGCTATGTGAATAATATAACTGTCAAAAAGTACCTTGGAAATTCTAGGAGATGTTCTTAGGATCTCTCACTTATTTCTAGGACATCCCTAGTTCATGTTTCCTTCCTGTGAAATCAAATATAAAGTTCCAAGAAAAAGGGGAATGTCTTGGAGTCCTTCTTTCAATGTGATATAGTTTGTCCTCTCATAAAACAAGAAATAAGCTTTAAGAATTATTGCTTTATTTATGTCAACGGGACATACTAAGTACCTGAAATTTTTACTCCTGTAGAATTGTAATAAGTACTTATTTTTTCACATTAGCTACATCTCAAATAATTCACATCTTTTTTAAAGTGCTGATGTAAGAAAGTGAATCTGGAGCTATACTCAACCACTGTGTAACAGGAATATCAAATAAAATCAGGGACAGAGAGACTGGCGTGGCACTCACTGAAGGACAAGACTGCTGATCTTACAACCATACAAGCATAGGATGGCTTAGGTTGAAAGGAACCTTAAAGATCACATAGTTCCACACGCCTGTATATAGGCCAGTTTTCTCTCTGACAGATGCCTCTTGAGCCATGGTTTTGTATGACATCATGCAAACAGGAAACTGAACAAAATAAAATGCAAGTCCCTGCCTCCACACAGCTCCTTAACTAGTAGGCATGTGGTCTACCTAAGCCTTAGCAATTACATAGCAGTACAGTCTGCTGAACTATACCTACCATCCAGCCACCTTGCGATGCCTAGAGATTTGAAAGTATTGCTTGTCTTCAGATTTGCACAGGTGCTGCTGGTCTCCTGTTGGGAAAAGAAGACTCCAACTCCAAAGAAGTGTAGATAAGATATTCTGCATTAGAATGATACAATAATTTGCAAGCCTGAGAATGCAAAAGCAATCTTATATATAAAGGCCTGCAACAGAGAGGAGTAAGTATGATGAGACAAAAGGGACTTTCTCTCCCTTTTCTCAAGCATTCATGGGATGCTGAACAACACAGTACAGGATTCAGGAAGCACAAGGATGGAAGAGAATGCAGTGGTCAGGGCAATTTTCTTGTGCTAGGTATACAGGGTATACAGACATCATCATGATGTTTGCAGGTAGGCACACTGAGAACTAGGAATAAATTCAGTCTCTTTAGAGGGAGCGTAGTTTAAGTTTATTAAACAAAAGAGAGCCCTCACCCTATTTATGAAACAAAACAACATAAAAATAGAAACAGAATTCAGAATACAAACAGAAAAGAAAGAAAGAAAGAAAGAAAGAAAGAAAGAAAGAAAGAAAGAAAAGGGGACCATAAGAGAAGCCAACATCTGTATTTCTGACATGCCTGTAGTGATTTTCGAGGCATCAGCAGCTCAAACTGAAAATATAACAAGGAAATTTTGTGAATAGGTTTGGTAAAGCCAAACCTGCCCTTTTTTTTTTTTTGGCAAATATACTCTTATCTCTCCAATTTTTGCTTCCTTCCAATCATAACAAAACAGTGCAAGTGTTGAACAACCTCTGAAAGTTCTCTGCAATATTTTCAAAGAAAAAAAACTTCCTAACACGTTCTATTTTCTATGCGGATGGCAAAAGAATTTCTTCATTTGAGCTTTGATCATCTGCAGATCTACATCATTCTTCCTAATGCTTTTTATTGAAACAAACTAAAATACAGTCCACCTTTAAGCTAACTGTCTCAAAAGAAGTAGATCTCTCTATTTCCTCTTGTCAAAGTCTTTGCTCCATTCGTTGCTGCATTTTGGAAAATCTGCTACTTTTCATTTTACTTTTTAATGATCATACTTTTTATTAAGAATCTGGACAGGAAAGGAAAAATATTAGTGGAAAAGCTGCAAGTATCCCTGCAGCTGAGCTCCCCTGCAGTCTACTCAAGTCTTCACTAGTACATCTGCTTTTCAAGTCAGAGAAAACCCTCTGTTCCCTTCAAGCAAGTTCAAATGGCAAAGGAGCTTTGAGAAGTAAAAACACAGCATCACAAGCACTGGCTAGCAGTGGAATGTGAAGCACAGTCCTTGGGAACAGATGGTTTAATACATCACAATAAATCTCTTCCCAGACTTTGCAACATAGTACTTCAGATAAAAATAAGTTTAAGTTACAATCTGCGAACAAAATGTTGTCCTCAGAGGCAGAGAGGAACTACTTTTGGCATTACTGAGACTTGCAGCTCCATTTTAGATAGCATTTAATTTATTTTTTTAAGGAGTTGATCAAAAGTCCCATCTCACCTTCTTTCATAATTATGAAATTCAGCCCCACAGGCTATGTTATGACTCATCACAAGGAAACTCTCAGCTAAGGAAAACACCGCTCCGCATTTATCCTCCTCACCCAGGACATCTAAAACAGCAGCTCATGATCCACCTGCTTCACAGGCATTAGAGAGTGCAGGACAATTATCAGAGCAAAGGAAGAATGTCATTTGAGCTACAAAATGCTCGCATTACATACAGCTGACACATCAGAATACCTGCCTTCAGCAGCCGTATTTGCATAAATGAAAGAGCTACGGACCATGACTGTCACAAAGATGTCACGTCAATTGGACTGCGCTTCCTTCTTCGTTAGGTTTGTACCAGCAGCAGTCCAAGGAAGGGGAAGAACGAGGGGAAAAAAGACAGTTTAGATATTTTGGATGACGGAGTACAGCCACATTTTCCATTTTCAACAATTTACAGATTGTATTTTTAGAATTAAGAACTTATAGGGGACTGCGTACAAGCTGGTAATTTCTTGTTCTAAGGAACATTAACATTCATTTCTAATTCATATAAGTTGGCATGCACCTTCAATTACATCGGCAATGTTTATTCCATCATTTGCTTCATTTCACATGAGTTCTTTCATTTAAACAATATTCTTGTGCAGTAGGGGTGATGGGTCCTAAGCTCTCTCCAGTGACATCAGCAGAATCTTATGTCTCCCTTGGAGAAGTTAACTGGGCAAAGGGTTTGTATCGCATAATTTATCATACTCACGAATGCAGCTCATGAACAAACTGCAGCTTTTTTCTAATTGAAGCTGTCCAATAAATGTTTTGTGCAAACCAATTTCAGCCTACAAATTGCTCGTAAACTGCTCACTGTGAGTAGTACTTCCAGTATTTGCTACTTATAATTCAGTACTCAGCCTTTGGGATTGGCCAAGCTGTTCCCATGGCTTGTTTTTCTTTCCTGAACATTGAACTAATCTTACCAAACTCCAATCAGAGGAGACAATGAGAGGTTGACTAGGAAATAAACAAGGACACAGCAGGTTTAATGCCCAAGGGGACTGGCAAAGATACGACGGTTAGCAAGGAGAGACTAGAAAATGTTAAAAAACAGTGTCAGCTTGGATGTTAGAGGTACAAGAAAATGAACAGCAGCTCCCAGTGAGGAGTTATGAGTACATCCATTTCAGTATTTGCTATTTGGCAGGTGAACCCAGGCTAAAAGGAAATGCACGTTTGATCTGGCTAAAATTACCAAGATTTCAGTGATAAATAAAATCATTTCATTTCATTAAATTTTTAAAAGTTGCATTTTTCACTCCTTGACATACAACAGGGCTATGTTCTTCCCAGATTATTGATTTCAACTATCAGTTCAAAAAAGCCAGTATGTGGAAAGGTTTGTGGCAGATTATGGGCAGTGACCTTTTGACACTTCTTAACAAAACAAAACAATCTGAAAATTTTCTTCAATCTATAAGATATGTTGATAGCACCCCCTGCTTCAGAATCCATTTTCTAGAAAACAGAAATATCATGTGTGGCTTATCCACTCCTACTTCCCATACAGTTACCTTAAAATTGAGAGAGAAAATAAAAATGTTATTTCTCTATATTATGTGTAAGCTTAATCACAGTGCATTTTTATTCCATTTGCCTCAAGGCAAAACAAAAATTTTAGAGAGGACTAAGCAGACATCAATAGATCATGGAGGTATGCAGAAAGGCAGGAAAAGGACATAAAGGTATTATTGGTAAAGCAGAATAAGCAAAGAGGGACTCAGTAGGAGAATTAGCTGAAATGTAGGTCAGCGCTAAGGTCTTTGAATCCCTGGAGGCCAGCAAAAGAAAGTTTGAAACCACAGTAAAGTCATACAGAGGAGGGGTTTTTCAAGGTGTGATCGTGCAAGAGACAATTTGCGCTGAAGGAACTTGAAATTACAGTACAATGCAGCTGTAATTTGTGTAGGGGGCACCACAGGAGTTAAATTCTAAAACTTTCTGGCACTTTCAGTTCAGCACAGAAAATGATACGCAGGGTATTTCAGAGGTATTTCATTTCAGGCCTGCAATCACCATAGAAAAAAAAAAGAGAAGTCCAAGTCATGTGAAAATAAATAAATAAGATCTATGCATTTGTATCATGTGAGATAAGTGGGTTTCTTTTGAGATTGGGTGTGCTTGCATTTTGGCATGGCTTCCGCAGCTGGCCAGGATGTTTGCTGCTTCAAACATAGTAGTGGCCCAGAGCTTCTCAGAGACCAAAGGGCTCCATTCACTTAATTGCTTCCCATTCGGAATCTGACCTCCCCTCAGATGTGCTGAATGCACTGTACCCTGCTTGCCATGGACAGTCAGTTATCTGTAAATGCTAGGGAGTGGAAATAGATGTGGAAGAATAAAAATAACACATGCAAATATTTTTATCTGATGGGATGAGATTCGGAGGAAATCATGACAGTTTTCCAATCACCATTCGTGAAGAGGAGAAATCATATCCAGCAGAAAATTAATATGAAAAAGCTTGATAGCCTGGAAAGCCAAAGTTGAGAATTGAAGCAAGTGTGAAGTAGAGGCAATACCAATCACTACTTCTCCTTCAGTAAGTGGCAATAGCATTGAGAAGCCAAATATTCATCACCTCCTATCATACAGGTGTACTGCCATTTTGCAGCTTGGAAAAATGTCATCCATCAATCACAAAATATAGCCATCATGTGTGGGGCATATACCATAATGCTTCTGCGCATACCTTTGCACAGATAATTTTAATCTCCAGCATCCAGAGAAATCAAATGAGGCCATATGCGAAATACTAAGTGTTATGTGAAAGCCCGCAACACTTCTATTGCATTAATGCTAGAAAAACATCATGCTAACAGCAGTAATAAAGCCATTTGTTCAATATTGTTGGATACACATATTTTTTGCTCCTCTGGATGGTAGTTATTGTTCAGAGACTTCTAGAATAATAACACATTCTGCACGTAACCCTGTTAGGAGGCATAAATAGAGAAGAGACAGATGATCTTTCCAACTTTCACTCACTGGATCCTTCTTAGCACTTGGTTTCCATAGTCTATCCATTTCATCTGGTCACTTGGGATGTCAGCAAGCAGTGATGATACAAGTATACAGTCGGGTGATGCTATTTACCAAGCATCATGCTACACCTATTGCTTGAATAAATCTGAACAGCATCTTAAAGCAAAGGAGACACTGCTGCAGTAACATTGACAGAAGACCTAGCTATTAAGCTGTCTACAGAGTCTAGTATCAGTGAAATGTTTGACAGCCGCAGGGACAAATATGTATTAGCAACATTGCTTAATCCATGTTTCAAGGGCAGAATTGAAACCATGCCTTCACCCTATGCAGGCACAGATTGCTGGAAGGATACTGTCATAAATAACAGTGCTGGAGGCCATACCATTATGCACCTCCTCTTCTCCCTCATCCTTCCACTTAGCTCCCCTAGGCCAAGTATATCTCATAAAGCAGAAGATGCACAAGCTCCTGGAACATCAGAGAGAGCAAAAGAAGTAATCACAGCATACCTGTAGTTCCTGGGTCTTCCTTTATCAGCTCAGAGTGGGGCAGTATCTCCCAGGAAAAACTCAATTTGTCTGTATCATGGGAAGAATCTGTCCATTATGAAAGGTCTATAGGTGTCATGGGAGACCTTTTCATATGCCGGGAACTGAGAAGTTGACTTTCGAAAAGATATGCTCTAGTTCAGACAAGAATTAATTCAGCAGAGCCTATGGCCTGTGTTACACAGGAGGTCAGATTTGATGATCACAGGAGTCCCTTCTGGCTTTAAAATCTATAAAACTAACCACTTTAAGGGGGGAAAAAAAAAAAGACAAAGGAAGAAAACGATACTGGTATTTTAAACCTCCAAAATCCCCATCATCCAATACGTTCTCAGATTTCATTTAAAGGTATGTTTGTGGCACTGACACATATTGAAGAAGTGAGCTGAATAAGCCACAGCATAGAACACTTCTTTCTTGAGGGAGTAATTTGAAAAGCTTAGCAAGTTACACATGCAACATGCAAGCGACTCTGTAAACTAACCTAACAGAGGAGACTGCAGAGGAATCCATCTATCAAAATTCTTGCAGGGAGGTGAAGGAGCATAGTACCAAGTGTTGTGCTTATATTCCTATTCCCTTTTTCCTCACTTTCCAAACATTATATAAAAGATTTTCTCTGTCCTCTGCTTGAATAATTTGTCAGAAGATAAGAATTTTGCAAATCTCTCCTCTGTGAGAGCTTTTTCTGAAGCTTTGATTCACCTGGATTCATAAATCTCTGGGTTTTGCTTTGAGGTTTAAGGCCATGTGAGCTACAAAACTGCAAACTGATCTCACATTAATAGCATGCGAAATTGCAAAATTACAAAGCCATAAATGGATTTACATTTGCAGCTTAAGAACAATAGGCTGACTTTCCCATTTGTAACAAAAATCCACAGTCAGGCACATACTGCTGCTCATCCTCAGCACTTGTGCACACAGATAAAAGTGTGGTCGATTTACTTGCTGGAAATTTGTGAGTGAATCCAAAAAGTGAAAGCTCATAGCTAGTAAATAATTTGAAGAATATTTTTCTTCAAAGCATTCTTCATCTGAAGCTTCTGAGGTTTTTCACTTTTATTTTCTGTTGTAGGAGTAAATGCTAAATCAAATAAAACCCACACCACGTAACACAGGAAATCAGTCAGACTATTGAAACTGTAAGGCTTGTGTTTATACCAGAATATTTAAAAAAAAATACAAATCCCAGACTCGAATGCACATTCAGGTAAATCCCTCAGGTATGATAAAGGGTAACCATTTTTAACTCCGCATTAACTTTGTAACAGGGAAAAGCCTTTTCTAGCAAAAATCAGGAAAGAACCATTATCCTAATATCATATTGAGTAGTTTGTTTACATATCTTCACTAAAAGCAAAGTAAGCAAACTGCATTGCTAATATGATGAATTTATCTTCATTTAAAAGGGAATATTTTTGTGAGGGTAGTCATGGTGGGTGAAGGGGGCTATTTCACTTTGAAAAACAGTGATTTGGCAGTGGAGGGATGGGAAAAAGTATTTACTCCCCATTTTCCTTTCCGGTTTCACCCCTGAAAACAAAGGGAAAAGTCTATCTCACTTTTGTCAAATGCCTGCCTTGTGAGGTCTCCTTTTTTGTCACCCATACAGATGTTCCATCATTATTCCTGGCCAGGCATACACTGCAAACACAACTAGGCATCTGTTCTCTTGTTATTGTCATAATTACTTGTTATTTTGAGTGACAAAAAGGGAAGACAGTCTTAAACATCATTGTCTCCAGTGCTAAGATTTGGTCCAATGTTGGGTTCCAACAAGCCTATTTCATGTTGCCTCAAAGCAGAAACTACAAAACAGCAACTGTTAGACTTACAAAGCTGTGGAAACATCCACATCCAGAAATGGACCAATTTTCAATGGGAATTAGCAGCATTAGGATGCAGGTAAATAGAGGCAGTTTTGAAAATCTCACTGTTAAGGGCTTTTATCTGCATTAAATAAATAAAGGCATGCACACAGAGCAAGAGCCACATAAAGGCTAAACATTTCTGATTTTTTTTAGCTTTTTTTTTTTTTTTTTTTTTTTTCATTGTGCTAATGCAAAAATTGCTGCTGAGCTATACATGGGCTCCTTAACCTAGTAGTGTCCTTTAAAGACATCCCATAAAGAAGCACCATTGGTTCTGTCAGAACCTCAGTTGTGCTGAGGAACAACTACACAGACCTCAGTTGTTCCTCCTGACCTGGGTAGGAGTGCCAAAACACATAATTATTCCCTTTAGACACTGCAGTTCATGCATAGACTGCTAGTGAAATCTACTAGATACGAGGTACAGGGTACCTTTAGGCGAACCCATTGATGGAAACTCCGACGCAGGGAGTCTGCGTGTCACAGATGTGTGACTGGGTACCTTTGCTGCTGGTAAAGGCTGGTCATGCGTGGGAGTGGGCTGCCCAGGGAGGTGTTGAAGTCATTGTTCCTGGAGATGTTCAAGAAACGTTTAGATGTTGTACTCAGGGACATGAAAAATTGGTGGTAGATGGCTGGTTGGACTGGATGATCTTGGAGGTCTTTTCCAACCTTGGTGATTCTATGATTCTATGCTTCCAGACCTGGAAACAAAGCTGAGGTAATTCTGGGGAGGTTGGGTGAGGCTTCATTAGCTAAACATGGGCAACAAGAAGTTTCTAAGGGTCTAGGTATAAAGCCTTGCATTTACTAGCAACACTGATAAACCTAATACAAAGGCAATGATCTTTTCTGCTGTCATTTTAAACACTTTATTACTTATTCCCACTAGGAACAGAGCTACTAAACACAGTATTTAAAAATTAATTTCTCCTCATATATGAGAGTTACCAATGGTTTTGAGCCTGTGAAAAAACTAAAAAATATCTGCCAAAATCTCTCAAACCAGGAAACATTAGGAAAAATGTCTCAGGAAAGCGTAATCCCTCAGTATTTGCAATTCACAGAAGTCTGGCCAAGTCTCCAAGCTTCTGGATGCTTATGTGAAACAGAATAACTGATCTTTTTAAAAATTTATTCCTCCTTCAGAAGCATTTAAACATTCCAGCCTTGCCGCTCATTTCAGCTCAGGTGAAATCCGACAAAATACAGCACCATCTCTAGAGGCTGTGGGATCCCATCAAGGATTTCAGATCTGTGCTCCAATCATCAGTCCATGCTGAAGTCTGTGCTAATGCATGTTCATGCCTTATGCTAGAGCTCTGGCATCATAGGCCAGTCCACAGTTTCCTGTCCAGGTAACTCAATACAAGTGGATCACCAATAATAAGCCATTTTTTATGAAAGGTAGGGAGGACTGAGCCAGCTGTGCTGTAGTATCACAGACCAGCTTCACTTCCAACAGTGGCAAAGTTCCGGCAAAAACAAATACATGAATAAATAAGGGAAGCAAACAGAACAAGGAAAGCTAGCAGAGGAGAAGGCTTTGCCCAGCAGCAGGCTGAGAGGGGCTGATAATGAATGACTGATGATGATTACATGCACTTTTTTACTTCCTGCAAAATGATAGATGCTGGCCAAGTTGGTCCCACAGTGCCAGAGCACCACGGAGCCAGGCTGGAGAGTCTGCTGGCCAGCAGACCTCGGCCTCCTCAGCAGAAGAATGGTGGCATGTCCAGCTGCAGAGAGGAGTTGTCTGGGCATCTGCAAGGCACTTTGTGCACAGCAACTCCTGGTGCCATGGTCCCTTGGCAAGAGCAATTGGGGGAAAGGAATGGCAGCAGAACTGATTCAGGAGGACTGATTCAAAGGGATAGGGGAGGAAAAGGAATCCATGTAACAAAAGTGCTTATGATTAATGGGTGGTAGATGAGAGGAAAGTTTACATATGCACTTGGAGAGAGGAAAGGATGTTCGCTAGCTTCCTCTGTGACAAATGCAGCCAAGAAACAGGGAGGAAAGAACTATTAATCAGTGGTACGAGCAGATATTTCTTTTTCCCTTGGGGAAAGCTGGACTAGGTAAACAACTTGGAGCTGTTGTTCCCAGCTTGCCCTTTCAGAGAGCTGCCCAGCAGGCCCCTCCACAGTCTGTAACGAGCCAGCATTCTCTGAACCCAGCTTCTCCTTCATCTCTCCTCACAAAGGGGAACAGAGTCCTGCAGTCAGCGCATGAGTAAAAACCTTCCTCTCCGTGTACCAGCAACTGCTGTTATTCACAGCGCACCTTATAAGCATGGCTACCTGCCAGTCAAACAAATACCACTCTGCTGAGTCCCCTAAACAGCCATCTGATCCTTTCCTAACTGTTGTTTAGAGTTGTTTAGGGGTGCCCATGGAGTGATGATTAACAGCTCCAGGCGCTCTGCAAGCACTTGGAATATGCATTTCATACTAGTAGGGACATTTTTTCCTTCATATTTTTATTGGTCATGTTTTATTAGTCACATTGCTCTTCAGCCTCCCTGCAGCATTGGCAGCAATGCCATTAGCTTGAGATGAAGGTGCATGTCCTCCCTTCATGGCTGAGGTGAGGTACCACAATAAAAGCAATATCAATAAACAGTACATTGCAGAAAATTAATAAGCAGTATACTGATGAATTGTTGGTAGCCAATAGCGACTACAGAATAGGTAACACACTTAATATCAAGTCATTTCTTATTTTGGTTTCTAAGATTGTATTTAGGAGTCTTGATAGTATGCAGTAAAACAGACCTGGGAAGGCATACAAATATTAAGTAAAGTCCAAGAACATTAATTGCTTAGTAAATACTGCTAATTATCTGACATCTAGAGCTCCTTGCTTGATCTAACATGTGTTGCTTCACTCCCTTACACCAGTTGCAAGAAACATCATGGAAACAAAGGTGCTGTGTAATAAAATATTCCACTCTTTCACACCAGAATATCAAAGAGCCTTACATCAAGGTAAAGCCTTCATGAACCCCAGAATTCAGGTATACTTTTCCATACCTATTTTACCAGTAGGAAAGGAGAAGTAGGGATGTCCAAAAGCTCTTAAATCTATACACGGAAGTGAAAACTGGAAAGAATCATCTTTCACCAGTGCTCTCATATAGGAATAAAGGTATTTGTTTTGTTTCTTTGCTTTGCTTTATCTGGAGCTTTCATTTTCCATATGTAAAATAAGTATTGGAATATATCTCATCATATGCACAAAAATTCTTTGCAGCAGTGGTTAACATCATCCACCTAAAAGGCATTCCCATGTCAGTATTATCACAGTTAGATTCTAAGCCATGAACATCAGTGTGTACAGGCGAACAGTTTCAGGTGACAGATTCTTCATGGCTGATAACTATTTTTCCCTAAATACAGGTGCAGAACAGAGTGTAGGTGGGGCTGATTTTGCCTGGTATTTCAGGTGTTGCTACAGCACAGACAAAAGTAGCATGAGCGTGCACACAGCATTCTCCACATATGATGGCGGAGGCATAAGAATTTAGACCACCACCACCAGCTTTGCAGTGAAAAACAAGAGATACCAATACAGCTGACTTTTTTCTTTTTTTTCAAAACATTCTGGAATACTTTATGGCTCACTCTTTCTATTAAGTTGTTTAAAGTCACGAGGAGAAAGAAATTATGTGAAGGAAAGAAAAGAGGATTAACAGATATCCAACCACGCTATTAAAAAAAAAAAAAAAATAAAAAAATCACCTGATCCCTACCAGAACTTCCCTGACTAAATTGTTAAAAGGGGGAAAAAAAAAACCTGTACAACATCCCATCCAGATGGTAGTTCCAGTGCTCCGTGGTCAGCCTGTTTATTAATGAACATCTGTTTTCCTTACAAAACAGGGTGGATTTTATATTATAAATTCTCCTTTAACTTATTTCTTGGAAAACGACATTAGGAGTAATTCGCTGTCACATAGATAAGCCAAATTTATTTTTAATTTTAGATATCACATATTAATTACAGCAGTTCTGTCACTCAGTAGCTTATTGATGAATGTATTTTTAAAACCTATGACTGGTGGAATATTGAAAAAAAAACCTAAAAATATGATTTGCCTTTGAAGTTGTTTGGCTCCAGTCCTTTCAGTTGTCCTTTCCTTTTAGCTCTCTGCACAACTGGATGTATATTACTGGTAAAAATGGTAATGGACATCAGACTTCAAAGCAGTACACACATAGTGCTGGAGTTCTCTGAAATAATCAATAGATTTGAGCATATCACTATCTAATCATGGATACTTTTTGAGCAGAAAAATAGCTTAACTGTAATTCATAAATTTCTTCTTAATTCTAACAACATCCTATCAATTACTGAATGTTATACACTGACCTATTTAGAAAGACTTAAATTTGGTAATCTGAGAGGCAATTAAAATCTGAAAACAAACCAAAATTATAAATACATCATCATATGTAGGGCAATATTTTAATTACAAAATGGAAGATTTCAGTCCAGTCTCAAGATTTTGAACCACCAGCCTAAAGACACTGAATTAGATGCAAACATATTAAAAATAAGGTTCAGATATAAATGCAAAAGCAATTTATTTCTCTTTTAATCATAGGTAGTTTCCCAGAGCATAAAGATCTGGAAACTTTTCTAGAACAATTGTTTTCTCAAGACAATTGCTCTTTTTAAACTCCAGTGCAGAATAGTATTTTTACAACATCTGTCCTTTTGTGCTTTGACATTACTGTAAGAAAGAAACAAGCTAGGACCTGGTATACCTGCTTACACAGAACTTTAAAAGCTATAGACAAATGACTTCTGTTTAATTTATTTTAAACAGAAAAATGTCAGGGCTTTGAAGTTGTAAGGAATACATGTGTGTGCCTATGCACATGTGTGTGCATCTGTGTGTACAAGTATGTCTTTGTTACCATGTTCAAGTGATATCCAAAGTTCACGGGCTATGATATCACTATTATACATAACAGAACAAAACAATGTGAACAAACTGCATACTACTGGAAGATATTGTTGCTAGAAGCTGCAAAACTGAGGGCAATGAAACTTCTATTATGAAACTTTGGCCCCTTGCTGGTTTCAAGCTATGCAGTGCAGTTACCATCAAACTAATCCTTTCATCTCCATTGGAGTTTTGAGCATCAAAGTTAAAAAACATGAATAAAAAAATAACGAAAAAGTAATCAAACGAATGAAGCAAAAGTCAGACCGAAAAAATGAAGTTGAATGGTTGCATTGTCTGGGTTGTCTACCCTACAACCTGCTCTTCCAGCCAAAGCATGGATGTTCTCTTAGTAAAAAAGCCAAAACAAAGCAATAGAGAACTCAGAGGAGACTTTGGGAAGAGAATTTGGTTTTCAGCTGAGAATGTGGCTTTTTCTGATTGCTTTCTGACTGGCTATTAGCATTGTCATGGCAGGAGTTAACTGATCTCATATGATCAGAGAGGGGCTCATTCAGGTGTGACTGTAACTGGAGACCCTGATGGGGTTGGGTACAGGGCAAGCCCTGGATCACAGCAGCAGCTGGGCAGCTCCCATCTTTCACATGCAGTTTCCATCCAGATCCCATTCCACTCAGCTGGGAGAATACCATGGCCCTGAGGCACTACAGCTCTGTCCAACAAGGGGCTGATCTATTGCGGACAAGAGCTCTGTCCTGATATGAAGTTGGTGCCTGAGTAGTTTTGGCATCTAACCATCCAATCTGGATGCTTATTTAAAAATCCAAATGCCCCAATATATACCTACAGAGACCTGAGGAGGCAAAATCAAACCTTGATCTTATCTTCAAACTGTGAGTACAAAAGAGATTTTAAATATCTGACCTTAAATTCTTCTAAAAATGCAAGTATAAAACCACACAAAAACATCCTCTTTGAGGAAGCCTCACAGATGAGTCATGGAGTAAAATCTGCTCAAATCTGTTCCAAGTCCATTGCAGATGACATAAGCTGTATCATTTTTTTGTGCCTCACTGCCACCATTAAACTCCTCTGTTCAGTCAGTACACAGTTTCCAGAAGAAATCATTTCTGTCTGTGTCTGTGTTGCTTTTAGTTCAGTGGATCTCAGCTGAGGAGGAATTGCAACTATGTGTTTTTCTGCTGCAACAGCAAATCTCTAATTATGAACTTAACTGAATAGCCTCATGAAGGGGACAGAGCATCATCTTCTATGTATATCCGTTTCATAAAAATGCAATTGGGAGACAGAACCATTCCAGTTTTCAGCTTTCAGGAAAAAAAAATAAACCTAAACATAACAGAATATTTTGAGATTTTTCTGAGCAAGCTCATGACACCCTTGTTTCGCTGCGTCTGGGTGACATGCATTTTAAGCCTCAAAGTTCATTCAAAAATCCTGGCCTCAGCAGTTATCTCTGTTTTATTGCCTGCCAAGGGATCCCTTTCTACCCTAAGGGGAAGCCAGTGTCATGTACTGAGTATTGTGGTGGCCTGGAACTGCACAGACTTGCCTCTGATCCCAGCTCTGCTGTTAGTTGGCTGAGCTGACCTTGAGTACATCACCTCACTCCTCAAAGCTCTTACTCCCCGTATACAAAATGGAGATCCTGACAGTTACTTCATTTCTAAAGAACTTGAAGATCTACTAGCGAAGATGTCTTAGGTAACAGCCACATACTACCATTAATAACTCATGCAACTTACACAGCGTCTCTGTGCCAAAGATGGAAGTCATTCAATTTGCAGAATCTGCCATTAATTGCTCTCTTGCTGTTAAAAGGATAGAATAAGAGCTTAAAAAGCCTTCTAGTAGGAGTATGTGGGTAGAAGTAAGACATGCATTCACGTGAGACTGGTTCCATTTATTATTGGTGCAGTTGTCTACAACAGAATGAGGGTAGTTCTGCCAGTCTGTGGAACTCCCTCTCCATACTTTCAGGAGTGTCCTAAGTGCTCTTAAAAATGACAGAGCTCTTTTCAGTTCCTCAATCACCAAGTCTCTAATTAAGCTGAAAAACATTTTGACCCTTCGCTCAGTTTCAGTATTCTTGTTCACAATAGCGTAAAGCATTTTAATTAGAAGTAGACTTTAAGATGATTTTTTTTTTTTCCTTCTTCACTAGCACCTTGAAATTAAAAGGAATGAGGAAGCTGAAAAACAAAGTAGTCTGTTTTGCAGGGCTTTTTTTTTTTAAATGAAGTTTTAAAAAAGAAACCCTTGTGTGTGCAAAGTGAATGTTTGGTAGGTAAGTGCTAAGCACTCCTTTTTTTTTTCGTAACTATAAGTAGAATGTTCTTTAATGTGCAGAAATAACAATCAAGCTATGCTATTTTGCAGCTAAAAATAAAACATAACAGTGTAGGGCATGATAGCTAGCAAAGTTTTTCCAGCTCAATGTATTGCCCACATCTATCACTCTTTTTTTCCAGTGCCTTGGCTTTTTAATCCAGCCTTTATACTAGAAAGGTGAGTCTGAGTGGAGCAGTAGTAACTTACCTTTTTTAGGAAAGAATTTGAAGCAAGATTGCTGAGCATGTTAAATAATTCCCATAAAGAGCAGTGTATAATAGTTCTCTTTTTCTTGTTCGTTTGAGTCAAATAATGCTCAAAGCACAGAAGAGCTGAAGATGTGACTGCTTGAATCCTTTAGTCGTGAAAAGCCCTAAGTTCTTTCCAAACTTGCACAATATTATGCAAACAGGAGGGAAAAACTGTCAGGGGAAAAAAAAAAAGAAAAGAAAAAAAAGTAGAGGTCATCAAGACTCAGAAATGGGCATCAATTTCTCTGGTAAATGAAGGAGTAAATTTATCATTGCAGAAGCTGCATTAGTTACCATAGACATGCACCATTTCCAAGATTTCTCGGGGGGTGAGAATGCTGAGTATCAGAGCCAGCTTCTCCATTAGGCTTTTAACCGCAGTGCTTCCTTGTTTTGTCAATGAGGAGGTAGATTAAGAAGCATACGGAGGGGAAGCAAACACACACAAAAAACACCAAGTCTCTAGCTAAATTAAACTAAGACCTAGGTGAAGCCTCAGTGGGAAGCCTGCTGCACAAATTGGATTTCCAAATGCAGAAAAAAATTAATTATGTGATGCACAGCAATGAAGTAAGCAACACCTTGAAGTTAACCAGGACAGAGCTATTGATTCAGCAGAAAAAAATAAGCACTTTACTTCACCCTCTTGTTGTTCTAATGTTAGCTTGGACTGTTGCCTGACCATTTCCAGCTAACATTTAGTTCATTTGCAGCTGTTCTAAATGTGCACTCTTCCCCAGAAGTTCAGACAAAAACTGATCCCATCTGAGTTAATATGTTGGTTTTGGGGGGGGGGAGGAATACTGCGTGTGCAAAAAAGAGCTTCTTGTAAACACGGCAGAATGGACTTTGCCACCAACCTGGAGCTCTGAAGTGGACTCTGAGGGCCACCGGGGAAGCAAATAGAAATGCTCAAGCAGTTTTGCCTTCCTCTGCTCCAACAGTGCCAATGGCATTAGCAACTGATGACTGTTCTTCTACCTGGAGACATCCCATATTCTCCTGTCCTAAAAAGATTTTTGCCATCTCCACACCTACATGCTGTGTAAATGATGCTGTGAGAGGGATGATTTAGGCTCTGCATATAAATGATACAGAGAGCACACAGCCTACCTGGCAGCAGTAGAGTGCTTGAATTTTATAGAGCTATATTTAGCCTGTTTGGTTGCCTCAGGGAGGACCTCTGAACATTAGAGCCCACTTTGCTGTTCGGAAACCCTTTGAGACCCAAACAGTTGCTGACCTGATCTGCTTTGCTGATTGCAACCAGCCTCTAACTCAGCAGAGCTCTACTGAAACCCAGTGCTGCCAGTACACAATACAAGTGCCTCTGTAGTCACTGTTACTTCTGTTCAGCCACAGTCATACTCCTGCTTGTCTTTTTGTGCCACCTTCCAATTATTTGTGCTAAATATTGACTTTGGGCTTTGAAATCCTAAAAGATTTGAATCTGGGCAGCTCAAGAAACCACCTGTTCCTAGGGATCTGTTCAGTGGAACTGCCTTGAATGACAGACCTTGAATCACCTTGGAGGAAGCACGGCCACAGGACACTAAGTGAGGGGTTCCTGATTTCAGTCTTTTTATTTCCCTCCTTGGTATAGCAGAGCCAAGATTTATTGACCTTCAAGACGTGCTGCAAAACCTAGTTGTTGTTCTTGGCTTTTCCTAAGGAGGCTATGGAGGCAGACTGAAGTAGTATGGAACTTTCTACTGGAGTAATTTTTCAGATGCTGAGCTGTATTTTATAATGATTGCTGTTGTGCCTGAAGTTTCATATGACTGTCTTTATACAAACCCCAAATTATCAATCAATATATTGTTCCTTATGAACAATGATAAAATCACATTATTTGTTAGTAGCTCATCTTTTCACTTCAGCTTCCACTGTTTTACAGGAACATGAAGGAAATTAAGAAATATTTAAAAGACAAGATTTACCTTTTTCTTCTTATTTAGGAGATTACTCAGAGCTAAAACTCTTCACATAGAAGGTTCTAAACAACCAGCTATGTTAGTGTCCCCTATTTTGCAATAATGAACAGAAAGTAAAATTTTCCACTGTCTTAATTAGGAAGAAAGCAACTTTGTGGCAGAATGAAAATAAGTCCTTCCCCTCCCCACCAGCACAGCGGAGTCCTTTCAGCTGACTCACACAGCAAGCCTGGAAGAGCATGATCTCACGTCGCAGAAGGTCTTAACAGCTGACATCTGGTGGATTGAAGTGTGTCAACACTAAGGCATTATTCTCTGGCATAGGAAAAAAATTACAGTAATGAGGCTGGAATGAGGATACAAAACTCTAGGTACGGTGATGTATTATTTCACTTCAAGAGGAAATAAAAATGTAGACCAATTCTCCGAAAAGTTTTCCTGGGAGTAAAGTCTGTTATACTGTGAAATAGTTTTAGAACAGAGAGAGTCTGTAGTGAAAAAAATAAAATTAAAAAATAAAAATAAAATAAAGAAGTACTCCAAAGAAACACGATGCCCACTGAAGACTTCCATGGCATTTATTAATTCTGGGCAAAAAGCAAACTGAGCTGGATTCACAGAAAGTGTTAGACTCAGCGCTGTAAACTTTAGCTTTTAGACATCTTGGCACCTAATGGAAATGCCAACTACAGGTCAGGTGCCAGCAGCTGCCTACAGATGGAATTCAAAGAAGCATGATCAGCCAAAACGCCTAAGAGAGCTCAGGGGAATTTTGTTCATAAGCAAAAGAAGCAGTACAAGACCTGCTCTTTCAACAAGGCTGAAGCTTCACATTTCATTCCCCTCAGAATCTGCACCCATCTAGCTTTCCCTAGAGCATGGATGTCCAAAAAACCAATAGGAAATTCAACCTTCCCTTGCAAGGGTGGAGTTTGACTCTCCTACGTCTGCTCTAAAAACAAACAAACAAACAAACCTATTAAGATATAAGAATTGGGAATAATTACCTCCATATTATATTTTCTGCACAGTTTAATGTTTTCAGAGTATGACTACCATATTAAATTCTAGTTGCAAATATAGCATGTTAGCCTTATTATGCTTAAGCACAGGAAGAGCCACAAGTTTGGATAATCAAAATAGCTGATTTTAAATATATTCAGTAACAAAAATAGCCAAGAATCTATGCAAGAAATCTGAGGGTGTCTCTAGCACCAAACAAGAGCTCTTAGGATAAACAAGGCAGACATAAATATCTAAAGAGACATTTAGTCATACTGCTTCTACCCCTCCCCACATTACAAAGGTAGCCAACATAAGCATAAATCCCTCAAATTGCATTCCTGGCTGGTACTTTCAAATTCTATGTTTGACTTTAGATTATCCATAGTAGGGAACCTTTTCTTGCTAAGAAGTTCTCAACATCCATGAGCCATCTGTGACCCTCTGTCCCTCTGAACACCTAACTATCTGATCATGCCAAGCACCATAACAGTGAGGATGTTTTGAATTTCAGTTTTTCCAGTTCCGTAGTTTCTGTTCCAAAGGGAAAGCAAACTACCAGGAACAATGAAACTAGTTTTCCCATCCCTCATTCACTGCTCAGCACAGGACTTTTCTAAAACACATTGCTTCTCAGAATTGGGTTGAGACCTGGAATGAAAATGCATTACAGGACATTAAATATGAAGTGGACTATGAAAGCAATAAGCATATGATCAACACAAACCTTGACAGTCTTAATATATTATACTACATCATTATGACTTCAGGTAGCCAGTTCAATTAAATACAGTTAAGTGCTTTAGTGACAAAAACCAGAAAAGTTAGTCAAAGTTGTCATTGACTTCGATGTCTATTTTTAACACACTCAGTCCCTTGGTGCAACTAGGTTGTTGCAGATTAATTAATGACTGTATAAACGTAAAGAGCTTTACATTTCCCTTCATTTAAGGAACACACACTACATTTCAAGGGAAAACAGAAAGCTCATCAACTTGAGTTATCCAAAATGATTCAGAGCAAAATGTAGACACTGAGACAAAGCCCATCATTAATATAACAGCAAGGACACTGAGTATGACTTTGTTCAGAAAGGGAAACATACCATTTCCAATGAATAAAGTTAATCATTTCTTTAGGCCTTTTTTTTTCTCCATGAGTTACCTGTTAAGTTCCAGTTGCTTCAAGTTTGCTTAATGTAGCCCTTGGACTCTTCATAAACATATGGCACAAATATTAATGAGTCACTGTTGCCCCAGTGTAATTGGTCATCTAACCAAATGGCTCTGTTTGCATTCCTTGATTGGATTACCTCATTTTCTTTACAGAAATGTCTAGAAATTGATTGGAGCTTGGTTTCATTCAGGAGATTTTTTCATTACCAACACCATCCTTTCTCAAACCATCTACCCCAACTCTTCATGCTTAAAATGATTTCTTAACCCTTCTGTTCATCTGCAACTAGCTCATTCTCTACTTCCAGTTTAATTACAAAACTATGGTAATGAGCATAGTAGCTTTAACCTAAAAGTCACTCATGAATTTTATTTGTACATTTATGAAAAACATTTCTTTCTTCAATAAATTCAGTTGCTCAGCTAAATATTCATAACTAAGGGACTAGAAGAGATTGTAAATAAAACTGTGTTGGTTGTTTTTTTGTTTTGTTGATTGTTGGGGTTTTTTTTGTATATTCATCCTGCTGAAGGCAAAAAGGAACCCCCTAGCACCTATGAAGATCTGAACTACACATGACAACAATTCCTCCTACAGTAAAATGCTAATACTTTCAGATAAACAGAACTTATTTATAATAACACCATCTGCAGGATTCTGATAGTGTTGGGGAGAGAGATTAATTTATCTTGCATTTTAAATAAAGATGGCCACTGGCATCAAAATCCAGATCTAGCTTTCAGCCACTCAGTTATCAGAGAATTCCACATTCAAGGAACTGCATCCCTCACAAGAATGCCTCCATAACAGCAATGGACATGTGCTAGAGGTGACATAATGACAGCACAGAGCAGTCCTCTTTCTCCCCAAAACAGAAAGTATGTCCAGACTGTTCACAGTGAAAAGACTGTAATGAAAAGATCTAAGAGTTTGGACAGGATTTGGTTTCTAGGTTTTTCATTAGTACATCACATGACATATGGGTCTCACCATTTTTTGTGATCAGTTGAGAGTTACTATTATGATACTCTGTTGTCCCAGCACAATAGTAAGTATCTTCACTTCTGGAACAGACACATGAAGAGCCAGGAAATCTCCACTGAACAGTCCATGTATATAATATATACATAGATCACCTACCCTAAATCGGTTCCCATGCCCTTTTTCTGTCTTCACTCAATGTGACTTGTACAGCACTGTCAAAAGAGATGCACCTAGGACAGAAGACCACACAAGCCACTGTGCTGCACTGTGCTGTCCCTTGCTCAGTATTATACTTTATGAACTGTGAGCTCTTTTCCCAAAGTATGGGCTTCATGGCCATCACAACAGTAGTAGCTGAAGAAAAGGGGTTGGTAAGGATGAGCACAAACAAAATCCTCTGCAAAAAATCTTCAAGACAACCTGGGAATAAAGAGTTCCATGCAGCAATGTAAAGTAAAGAGAGGCTGGTTCTGTGACACCCTGCAGGCTTCACTGCAGCACCCACATGAAAAAGAAAGGAACTCTGAGACTTTATGTCTTCTTTCTAAGTCCTGCTGTTGTTCCTGTGTATCATTCTTCACCCACCTGAACAGTGACTGTAGTTGGTACATATCTGATTGCACATGCACAAAGTAGTGAATTAAAGAAGATGTAGAACGAACACAAGTTCTGGTATTTACCAACCTCTGAGTGCTTCTGTAAAGTTGTAAACAATATTCTTTTAATTTCACTTTTTCATTTAGTGCTTAGGATTTTCAAGTGTGGTAAAATGAGAACTATAAGCTGCATACAATTCTAAAAGATGAATTCTACATTCATCATTTAGTTGGATGCGTAGTTTGTAGTGGAAAAACGGCTGCTGTTCTTGCCAGAGAAGACACTGTACACTTGTATATATGATGCATGCTTTGAAAACAGGGCCAAGCTAATTTAGGTACTGAAAACAAAACAATCATGTTACTGCCACCAGTAACATAAAGGTGAATTTGATCCCTATTGCTCAGGAGCCTCACTGTAGCACTTATCACAGACACACTGTACAGTCTCATGTACCTTTTTTGTGGCATGCTACAAATTGTCCAAGGAGCAAAGCTGGTCAATATATGCAATACTACTAGAAGAGGAATTGGAAGACACTCGAGAAAGGATTCGATACATGTGAGGCAATTCCACTTACATGTGAGTATTACGTGTGAACTTGATGCATGTCAGGCTGCATTATGTAAGGAGTGCTGTGTGTGCCTAAGGATTTACTTAAAGTAGCCAAATACATCCATGTATCCTGGTTGCTCCATCCCAGGTTTCCACTGTAGGTCTGCTAAAGGCAGAGGTTCAGAAACAGCTGAATCACCTTTTATTAAAATATCTTTGCATTTAGAGGGTTTAAATGACCAGAACATTTTCCCCCTTAACACAACTAAGAATTGCTGCTTTCTAGCTCTTAACAACGCCAACAGCCTTTCTCAGAGCAGAACATATGAAAAGGGTGCTACAGAGAAGCAGAGTCCATGAGGATAACAAGGGCTGGAGGCAAGGAAAGACAAGTGTATTTGTGTTTGCCACTCTACACATTACACGTTGCTTTACCTTGGTTAAAAGCATGATGCAAAAAGAATGAGGGAGGCCTCTTTGTCCCTCCCCCCCCCTCTGCTCCTGCCACAGAGTAAGGAGGGAGGTGCAGTAGGAGCCTGGCAAGAGGCCTCTGCCTGCCTGGTTTTGACTATGTGAGCCCAGGGAGAAATCCACAGGGGCAAATGGGGAGGTGAGAAATCACTCCTGACAACATATTTTACCTGGCAGTCCAACACTGTTTATCAGCATAATAAAAAGTGCCAATACTTACCACCTGTCTAAAATATGCAGTAATAATAAACACAGTTACAGGGCATATTATGGTCAATGATGAGATATTAATTTATAACCCCTGGAAGGAGGGGAGGAAGGCAAAGGCTACGGTGCCTTATAGGGGGTAAAGCTTGCTGCAGGTAAGACCAAGGCCTTTTCCTCTCTAATGAGGACAAACGTAAAATTGCATTGAATTTTTTTTTTTTTAAAGGATTTGCTATTTATTTAGTTAGTTTTAAAATAATATCCCTGTTTATATGATCAAGTTACAGGAACAAATGGGCAGGATGTTACCTTTCAGCCCCTAAGTCAGCTGGTAAATATCCACGTGAAAGTGCATGTTTACTTTGTACAGAATTAAAGACAAATTAATTCAGGATTGGTCCACGAGTATCAGGGTAGCACCTGGACTGGTGGCAGAGGGAAGGTCCCCATGGAGTCCATCAAGGAAGGGCCTGGAAGGAAGGAAGGACGCTAGCACCAAGTTACTCAGTAACTGCATTTATTTTCTATATAGTGGTACTCATTAAGAACATAGTTGGCTGGTAATTTTTCAACAAAAGGCTTATTTCTGGCCATGAAATTTCAGCTAGCTCAAGCTTAATTTAATTTCATGGTCACCAGTGAGGCTCATGATTTTCCCAAAAATTACATGTCACAAGAACACATCATAGGAAATAACCATAAATTCAACTATAGTGAAAGAACCATAGAATCACAGGATGGGTTGTGTTGGAAAGGAGCTCAAGGATCACCAAGTTCCAACCCCCCTGTCGCAGGCAGGGTTGCCAGCCATGACATCACATACTAGGTCAGACAGCCCAGGGCCCCATCCAATCTGGCCTTGAACATCTCCAGGAATGGGGCATCTGCAAGCTCTCTAGGCAGTCTTACCAGCACATCACCACCTCCCCAGTGAAAAACTTACCCCTGACATTAAATTTAAATCTCCCCTCCTGTATTTAAAATCATTTTCCCTCATCCTATCACTATCTACCAGTGTAAAGTGTTGATTTCCTTTCTGTTCATAATCTCCCTTTAAATATTGGAAGGTCACAGTGAAGTTCTCTAGACTGAAAGAATTGGACATCATCCTACAATGCCTATAGCCTCCTGCAGACAGCTCTCTGCCTATAACTTCAGACCTATATTTAAAAACACCATTATGTACAGCAGCAACTGAGTACTCCTCACTGCCATGCCTATGTGCAGGACCATCTATGAGAAGACTGGGGTTTCACTTCCTTTGCCATGCAACACAGCTGGGACAGGAATGCAAATGGAGGAGTACACCTTCCTCTGACTTGCTGTCCTCCTGCTGGAAGTCAAAAAAAAGAGTCCAAGTGCTCATACATGAGAAAGGTGAAGAAAACCAGCAAAAGTAAAAAGTCTGGCTGGGTGAAAGCAGATGCCCTTGGACACACTGTGGGAAAGAAGAGGAGGCAGCTACATCTAGAGTAGGAATGCACAAACGGCTGAAGCTCTTCCCAGGGACACATAGATTTGTGGTCAGGTTTCTAGACATCTTTCAGTAAACACTAACCCACCATGCACAGATTTTAACAGAACAAACAACTCTTAGCAACCTCATAAAACACAGCTTATATTCAAATATCAGTGGCCAGAGAAAAAAATCTTCTAATTAGTACATTAGAACACAACTGAAAAAAACAGGAGAAAGTAACCCTAGGATGTCATTATTTAGATGTAAACCCCAATTTTGCTGATGGTCTTGCAAAAAGGCTCAGAGCTTTCAGCTTGCCTTCAGCTTTTGGGCCAGAAGTGCTTTTATTACAAGTAGCACAAGAGAGCAAAGAGGCAGGAAAACAATTGTTTTCCTGTTTGATTATTTGGGGTAGTGTTTAGTCCCATGCATGACTTGCCTGTACACTTGTTCCATCTTTCCATGGCATACTCTGAGGAATCATCCCTACAAATGAAACAAAGACTCCCAGATACAGGAACGTGAGGGAAAATCAAGAAGTTGCACTTGGACTTTTTTTTGTCTGTTTGCTGCGTAAAGTCAAAAATAAGATTTCCCCTCACCCCCTCAGGTTGTATCAATAATCATTTAGAACTGGCCTGGTTGCTTACCAAGTATCTACGCTCTTTCTGTCTCACACACACAGACACACACGCACCCCCACACTGCAGCACTGGTGTGTGCATACATATCTCCAGCTGCGTCCTGGAGGTTCCCAGGAGCCTGAAGGGAATGCTCATGAAACATGACTTTCACAGATTCTCATTCCATCTGGAACACTAGGGCAGCATATGTTGGGCAGCACAGTAGCTGTTTGTGGACATGTCAGGCTATTTTTGTCTTGTGTATTACCTGATTAAGGTAAGAGAAGACGTGCTGATACAAAGCCCTTTCTTCCACATTAACCCTCTCCAATTTTATTTTTCAGCTTAAGAAGAAAAGATGTTTCAGCCAGACCTCCTGCAGGTGTAGTATTCCCCAAAAAGTACAAGAATATTCACATAAACATGACATTGCTAATACAATTATACCAGCTTTACACAGATGGAGATTTAAAAAAAAAAATAAAAAAAAATAAAAAAAAGGAAAGGTGTGCAAGGGGAAGAATGTTTTTTAATATAAATTGTAGGGTTATCCCTGGAGCTGTAGAAAAAGGTGCAGTTAAAAAAAAAAAAAAAAAAAAAAAAAAGATTAGGAAATAATAACTAAAGCTGCATGCTTTATTACTTCAGGTAAAAATATCTTATGAATAATATAATCATTGTCTCTGGTTATTGGGTATGAAAAAGATAAGTGTAATCAGTGTACTGTGATACAGGAACATTAACACTTTCACATTGACTGCATACGGACTTAGAAATGTGTTAAGAATCACTGGGTCATCTAAGTGGAGGATTATTCTACACACAGGCCCCTAGGTCAATTTGAATTATTTAATTTATCTCAGTGACCACAGGGGCCTAACCATCCCTGCACCTGCATTTTTATCTTGCAGTCCTGTTAGCATAGCTTTAATTCTGGGGAATCAGGAAGGCTCGACTAACAGGGCAGTGTACTGAAAGGCAGGCACTGGCTTTTGTAGGGTTAACAATAGAACCACAAAGAGAAATGACTCAAATTATACCAAGGACATTTTATTACCCAGCAGCCTTAATCAGTTTTTTTTTTTTTTTACACATTATTATACCAAGGGTCCTTTCAGTGCTCATTGGCTTGTTACAAGCATTAAAAGAGGGGACGATGCATTGCAATTAATTTCATGTCTTACCCTGAGTCTCGCTATTTTCTTTGAGTAGAGTTGGGAGGCAGCAGACGGATGCAGCCTACCCCACTGTTGAATGCTGTCCAAAAATTACCAGGAAAGAAGATGAAGTAAGTTTACTGCTACACTGTCACTCAGTACTTTCACAGACAATTGGGATCACTGCAGTCACTTGCCCACAGACCATATTTGGTGCCAAAGCATGCAGGGTTTTCATGACCCAGAATCCAGCCCCACCAGGCTCATTTCAGTAAGAGATCAGCATGTTCCTGCTGATATGATTTGGAACTACAGAAATTTAACACTTTGGCTCTTCCAAATGAAGTGAAATATTAAAAGATAATTGCTCTTTGCTAGCGTTTCCTTGGAAGTTTAAGCTCTAGTGGCTTTCTAGCAAAGAAAGAAAGATGCATAAAGGCTAAAAGAATAACAGTGAAAGTAAAGTTAGTGGCTAAAGACTGTACTAAATTACTAACAAGTGTAGTCATGCTCCAATTTGAATTTAAGTAAAAGCATCTACAGAACAAACTGTAAGATCACCTTGACCACACCAAAAGGAGAGACAAAAAGCTGCCTTTAAAGGTACAACCCTCTTCAAGGAAACAAATCAATAACACCTGTAGGTTGATACAGTACACAACCAGGCTGCGAAATTCCCAAAGGCCTTGTGCTCTTATTTTCTGGGAAGTTAGGAAATTCATGTTATCCATTTAGTCACACTTGACGATGGATCAATACACTTAAGCTTTTCATTGGTTTCATTTTTGATGTGAGGCTGAAATTCTTATAGATATTAAAGTATTTCCCCTTGTGTGGTGCTCTTTGAGCAACCAGTAGGATGTAATTGTCTCTCTGTGATCCCCTCAGCTATGAAAATCCTTAGCTAAAGTAATTACAGTTTACTGACCAAAAATAAATTTTTCAGAAAGGAGAAACAACCTGCACTGAACAACTTCCAAGGATACTATTTAAGGTTGAAAGGAGTGATGGAGAGCTGACAGCTACCAGGATTCTTTACATGAGGCATTATGCAACCAGTTTTGTCTCTCAGTAACATCTGACCAAGAACCATCCAAGACGATGCTAAACACTCTGCAGAAGGTTGCCTACCAGTTGTAGCACAAATGTAGACACCCATTGTTTTACACATACAAGAGGGAAACTGTGACCAGTAAGGCAGTTTGGTTCTGTAAAGTTTTGTTTTCCTTTTACCTAACTTCCATTTTTTTTCAGTTCCCTTTAAAGTATTAGCATTAAAATGTCCAAGAGACAGAGAATTTGCCAGAAACAATCAACGTCTGCATGTTTGCTGCCTGCAAATTTCCAATAGCTCAAGGTTGTCTGTAGAGTCTCAGCCTTGGCACACTCAAAGAAAATTCACAGGTTTCCTCTGGAGCGGATTAAATTTATGTCCAAACTGGATACAAATAAAGAACTGATTCTACCTGTTTGTTTATTTGGACACCTCTGAAATACCAAGGAAAATGTGATCTTAAAGTTTCTGCAGCTGTAATTCAAGTTTCAGGTTACAAATAGTCAAAAAAGCAATAAAATCACTGATTTGATGCAGGGTAAGAGAATAAAAATATATTTTTTTTTTAAATTAACCATTGAGAAATCCACCTTGACAGTATTCCCAAAGCTTCTGCTTTTCCCCTCACAAATTAACCTAGGTTACTCTCAGAGTTTTCATGCAGCTTGTTCTTTTTAACATAGCAAGCTTTTCCACCTATATCAGAAAAGGGAGCGTTTTCATCTCCATGTAAAAACCTGTTTGCATATAGATTTATGCATTCTATTGGTAATGTTTGAGAGGAAACTCTTGGCAGAAATTGTTGACTCTAAATACATTCAAATGTGAACCTGAAATGATAGTTCAGTGCTGTTCAGGGTAAGTTAGCAAGAGCTATTTATTTAGTTCTTATTTTTCCCTTTTAACTGGAGACTGATAGCAGCAATTACATTCAAAAAAAAAAAAAAAAAAAATTAAGTATTAATTTTTAGAACATGTTTAAATTGGAAAAAGGTATTACAAGATATTGTAAACTTCAGTCAGCCAAGTAGAAGAAAACAAGTCCTGAACAGAAAAATTCAGGTAAATCTGGACATTTTGAAACAAAAACCCAAAGACAAGCTGCAGAGCATATTACCTGAAAAACATTAAGGCACCTACTAAAAACGATTTTGAAAGCATCTGTAAGTCAAGTATTCCTCCACTGTTTCTCCAAGTTGCTCAAGAGAGAGAAGTTATTTTATTTGGTACCTTTTTTTTATTGGTCAACAGGCCTAGAAGTTGAGAAGTTTAAAACCTCTTCTTCCAAAACATTACAGAGAATCATTGATTATTACCCCAATGCAGCAATGTTCCTTGCTTCAATAAGCGTTTTCTTTTTAATAAGGAAATGATGCTTTTTTTTCACTGAATAAATAACACACAACCAACTTCTCCAGTAAAAGCATCAGCCTTACTCCTCCCCTCCCACAGATTAATGGAGAAAAGTGAAGTTTATAAACACACTGGAGATCATAAGGTTAGAAACACTTGCCTGTGTTTGCAGCTCCCCAAATGCACAGCCTCATTTGCTGCCCAATCAAACTCAGCCATTGTAACAGTTACCTATGCAGGTTTACTCTAGAGTTTAAAATTCCCCACCTACAATATATATAGTTAGTCTTAATAAATAAATGACTTGGACCATGCATTATATATCATTCAAACCCATGAGGACACAAATTATGTATAATACATTGGCTGTGTAATTTATTTATTAAGCAAAACGTGAATTTTCCATGCTTGTGTTTTGAGGCACAGTTTGTCACACACAGCTAAATGATGTATTCTTATTAGTCCCACTCAATTACCAAGTCATCCCTCTGCGCACTGTATATTTGTTAATGATAGTGCCACAACGCTGCATCTACAATACCTGTGATTTTAGTGATTCATAACCACTCACTAAAACTGTGAAAATGATAAATTGACTGCTGTTGATTAAATGCCGCCAACAGTATGTCTCGTATGTGTTTGTTGCAGTTAGAAGTTAAAGAAATAGCATTGCTCCAATCATTTAAATATCTAATTAAGCGGAGCCCTGGCCAGACAGAAAGAGCTTGTTGGAATGAAATATCATTAAAAGAGGAAAAAAGTATAGTGCTGATTTTTGCATCTATGTAGATAAAGACTTTTCATCTCAACCCTGCTGGTCATAAATATGTCATGAACAAAACAAGACCAAAAGATAAAAATTAGAAGGGCTCAAGAACTTAGTATGGAGTGGAATCCTCCCAGACTTACTGCACAGCTGCACATGGTTGATTTGATGTCTTTAGCTGATATCCCAGATTAGCCTGAAACAACAGTGAACTCCAGTAACATATAAGGCAGTCCTTGATGACAGCCCTTAAGACTGTGGCAAATAGAGTGAAGATGATGTGTGTAGGGGAAAGCTATATTCCAGTAAAGCAAACAACACCTCTCAACCTCCCGCTGTAGAGAAAAATGTTTGCATGGTTGTAGCAAAGGAATGGCAGATGAAAGGGAAAGCAGCTCTTTCAAACTTAGATTAATTATCTGTATTGCTTTGCTCAATGATTTTTTTTTTCCCTTTAGATTATCCTGTACAGAGTTCTCAAGCTAATAGTGGAAACAGAGTGGAACAAGACCAAGAAAAGTGGGTATTTCTGTGCCAACAATTTGGCTCCCATCTGAGGATGCTGGAGTAGACAGAGCAATAAAAATAGAGACTTGCCAATTTATGGTCATCTTATTAAGATGAATTGGGAGGTTTTTGCTTCCCCCTCATTTATTTTGAAGTAGATAGATGTCAGAAAACAGGAAAAAGGTTCCTCCCCCCCCCCCCCCCCAACTGTTCTTCATGCAAGCAATGCTTACAAATTTCTCTATTTCAATAGTGGCTTTCACTTCAAATCACTCTTCACTCTGTGTCCAGAAAAGTAGAAAAGTGAGGAGCTGCACACAAGCTGATGCAGTAGATGACATGCATGAATGTGGCAGGGACAACTCTACTTGACAGAAGAAACAGAGGAGATGAAAAGTCTGACATATCCTGTGCAGTCCGTTGCAGGCTTTCTCTTTTAAACAGAAGAACATGTCATTTCCAAAATTACTTTATATTTAAAGTCTGCAAAAAACATATGTACCATTACTGCACCTCACGAACAGAGGTCTAAGCCAATTCTGCCTAAATTACAACTTGCGTCCACACAAACAGTAAATACTTCAGATGTGATGCTTACACCACAGAACTACCTCCTGCAGTAGAGTCTTGCCAGTATGGCATTCGTGGTCTTTTTCATATTCCTGACCCTACAGAAAATGTGTCACTAACATCTCAAGTATCTTCCTGCTCCTGTATCACTGGATTCCCAGTCAGGGTTTTGTATAAGCCACTAAATTAGGAGAAAAGGAAAGATATTTATCTTTCCTATGAACTGCTTCCTACAGGGGGAGCAAATACTAATTGTGATAAAGAAGCAGCTCCAAGCTATGCAAGGCTGTCATGAAGAAAGGAGTCTTCAAGGTGGTTAACAGTACTGTTAAAGTAACGTGTCTAACTTAACAAAGACAGTAAGGGCAAGAATTGTAACTTATATTGAATCCTTCTGAAATTTAGACTAACACCTTATTTGCAGAGCAACAAATCTTCCAGTTGTCCTGTTAGTTGCTGGGTCTCTTAAAGATACTTTGGCCTTAAAATATTTCTCATCTATAGAACAGACAGTAGAAACAGAAAAATCCATTTCTCCTTGCCCTATACACTTACACTCCGCATTACTGGAACATGAAGACTAGAATATTAAACATTGTTCTAGTACAGAAAACTTGAGCTTTCCTGTTGAGTCCATTAAGCACTGATACTGGATAAACCGTTTACCTGAACCACGTAAGTCAGAAATGAGAATTCTCCATACAGGATCCATCCTTACACATCATCATTAGCAGACTTTACCCAAAGACAACAGAGTGGAACTTACTGTTTCCTACTAAAATTCACACAGCAACACAGAAGTTACACAATATAAACTAGCTAAGAAGTGCAGCAAAATAGCTTAGCCTTCAATTGCATGCATCTGTGCAGTCACACCTGCCTAAATCAAGCAGTCCTACAGCTGGCTGTTGGTGAGAAGGACCAGTTTGGCTTTTAAATTTATTATCTGGCTATGTGTAGTAATGTAATACTGAACTTAGCACTGACTAATTCACCCTGTCCTGTTTTATTTTTGTTGTTTCGTGGTTTTTTTTTAGAGAAGACTTTGTGGGTGAGTCTATATCAGATAGATCGGGTCTATCTCAGTAAATATTTTAAATATTTAAAAATACAGGAAAACAAAAGAGAATAAAAAAAAACTTCAAGACTTGAATAAGGTAGAAGGAAAGAATCCCCCGACAGAGTGGTCAGAGGATTTTCTCATCACAGTGTTTCTACTACGGCCTCCACCTGGAGCCCCAAGTAACTTGGAAAATCTTCCTAAATCTTCTCAGAGAGAACTCAGTTCCTTCAGTTCTCCAGAAGATAAGGCATCCCTACTGATAAGTATATAAAGTACCAATGATGAGCTGGCAAGTGACTAGAGACCTTCATAAAACCTTGAGAGGCTATCTGATGTCAAAAGAGCAAATAACCCAGCCAAGTTCAACACAACACTCAAGAGCATGAGCTCACAACCACCACAACGGTACTGCTCACTTCTTCAGTGACTAACCCCAAAGAGAAACTTGCCAAAAAGCACAGAGATAGAAAGAAAAGACAAGTGAACATCCAACCAGATTCACACAGCTGTGCACGTACTCATCAGCCAGTTACCTATGAAGAGGACAGGAAGAAGAGAACCTTTAGAATGCTGGAAAAGCAGTCACTAGAATTAGTTTGTCCTTCCACGTTAGGTGCAAGTTCACAAAGCAGTATTTCAAGCACAACACCTTGTTCAGCATAAACTAAGAAGTACATGAATAAAAGGGAAATAATTTCCCCAGGTCAGAAGCAAGGGAGATTAAGAGATAATGCTTTTCTTTTTCATTTTTTTTTTCTCCACACTAAGCCCACCTAACCCCTAAATATGAACTTTGAGTCTTGCTATAATACAAATAATAAACCTACTATGCACCAATGGAGAGGGGATCTGGAATCATGCTTGCATGTCTAAACTGGAGAGAAAAGTGTCTGGAGCCAAAACAGTAAGTGTTCTGATTTTTCATGACAAATTCACTATACTAGCAATTAAATACTTTTAAAAAGGACAACTATCATGCTACATCGCATCTGACAGTGCAAAGGAAAAGGATAAATAAAAAGCATTGCCTGGAAATACCACACTTTAATGCTAGAAACACAAAATTCTATACTATAACACAATTCTATTGGAACTTACCTTTTAGACAAACTGCTAAATGAATCTTAAATATAAATAATTGAGGGAGAGGGGAGTAAAACCACAATTTTGTCAAAATGAAAACCCAAAGTATTAGGTGTCATAGAAAATGCACGTCATTCTTCCATAAATAAAGTTGCTAAGCAGATTTACTGTGAAACAATTTATGCTGTGTTACATAAATGGCAAAATTCTTCAGTGTCCTTGATTGTAAAGAATAAACCTGTGAAAAGAATCCACTTTTACTACCAGTCACACCATATATTTAACAGGTGTCTATTTTACACACAAGCCTTGCAGATACACAAATAAACACATAAAATGTCAAAAGTATCAGCTATTCTAATAACTTTCTTTTTTCCATCTTTTTCTTTTCCCCCTAAAGAGATGAATAATTGCCTTATTAGACCTGGGTGGATATTTCTTTCTAATTTCTTTACAAGCAAATTGAAATTTGGCACTGAGCAGAAGTGTTTACAATGCACAGAACATGGTTGTCTAGTTACTAACAAGCTACTCCTACTGTAAAAGTGTTCTATCAAGGACTCTCATATCAAGTATACCATGAAGTATATCCATGATAGGGAATAAGCTTTCTCACTGGCCTATTGCTTAACTGCTTCCAAGGCAACACTGAGAAGTCAAGTTTTAGAACCATAGTTATTACTGGTTATAATCCAGAAATCAAAATAAAATACTAATAAATCAACAAGAAGGTCAAAACTAGACGTGAGCTAAAAGTATAAAATAAAAAACTCAAAAGGTTGGAAGGAACAGATGGGGAGAAGAATAGGATTTAAGTGAGAGAAAGATTTAAAAAGCAAGAGTGAACAATGCAAAAACTGCTTTCAAGGAGCTAAAAGCATATAGAAGCATAGAATTTTAGAATCACCAAGGCTGGAAAAGACATCTAAGATCATGCAGTCCAGCTGTCCACTGAATCATTAGAAACCAGAATGTTCATTTACTTTCCACCAAGTATTGAGGATTGAAGGCAAAGAATGTTAACAGAATGGCTGAATGGAACCCAGCTTTTGTTTGCAGAAAGTATGACAGCAGATAACAAGTGCTGAATGAGTAGGAGGACTACAAGTTGTGCCTTGCACAGCATGTCTGTAATCAATGCCTGTGATTAGCCATTATTTTTTATGAGTACTCCTGTACATTTTCTGATATTAGATTTGTTTGTTCAGTCTGAAGGCAAAATCTCAACCAAAGCTATCTGTCCCCCAAATTTCAAGCAGTTGTAACTGAAAAAGCAATACACCTTTCCAATCACTCCACCTTGCCAGCCTAGTATTTAGTTTCTATGCACATCCACACAAACAAAAATATCAGGTGTTCAGTTGTCTCTGGTGAGAGTGACCACAGTCATAGCTGGGCTGTTTTGAAACCAGTGAAAGAATTGGAGATCATTCTTCTTATATGCTTGGCCTATACACTTGTGTCAAAAAGGCTGAAGGTAGGCAGAAGATAAATGTAATGAGAAAATACGATGCTGTCTGTTTAGTGGGTTGCCATGTCACCACGCACTGCTAATACCAGCACATGAATTCAAAAATAGCATGTGCTCTTCTGCCTTCCCAGATGCTGGAAATGAAGAATTTGAGCAGCAAAGAGGCACATGTAAAATGGTTTCCTCCAAAAGCCCACTGTCTGTCTGGCTGCAGCATACCAACAGGACCTCCTAGTTGGCAAAACAACTAGGAAACTGGCATTGCTCTACATTTTTTTTTTTATGCCTAGAACACCCAGAAGATATTTCATTCTAGCAGAAGTGTTTTTCTTCTGTTCTCATGCTGTCCTCTTCTATACCCCATTACTGCTCAGCCTCTGAGATCTGAGCTCCAAAGGCATTTTACCCTTGCAATACAGAAGCAAATGATTATGCAAAATACTGCTATGATGTTCACTCTTCCAATCAAGACATTACATGGTTGTGGCTGCAAGATCATTTATAAGAGTTGATTATTTTATTTTTTTTAATTAAGCAGTTCCTGAAACTGTTATAGATGTTAGATTTCTAGTTGTTTTAGTTGTTTTCACCGATCACTAAGGATGATTGGCTGGCAGATGTTATCAATCAGTCTGCAAAGATTTGCACAGTACTGTGTTTCCAAAAAATGTGCAGTGAATATTCAAGACTCCATCCTGACTAGGTACCCTAATTAGTCTGTCTGATTGGATCTTGTCTTCTATTTTCAACCTGTTCACAAGCAGCAAAGATGTCACTCAGTTTCAGACTCAGTTCAAGTAAAATTTCAACGTGTATAAGAACAGAACCTAAAAAAAGTGAAGCATATAAATTAATAACAATGACAATTCTTAATAAATAAAAAAACCTCTCAATGACTTCTATCTTACATTTGTCTCCATTTGCTATCTGAATCCAAATTATAGTCTCAATTTTTCCACCAATAATACATGTATGCTTCTGTTTGCTTTTTTGTGTTTTACAGTGTTTATTAGAATATCTTTAAATTCATATAAAACACTCTGTGCATTCATTAGTTGGGGCTACATAAAATCTTCATAGAAGCAAAGCAGAAGCTTTTGTTGGCATTGGTGCTTTCAAGGCGTTCCTGTTTACAAAGACTCTGAATTTTCTATTTACCGATACCTTCAGGTCTCATCTTCCAGAAAAATCTTGAAATCAACAAATAGGTATTTGACCTTCCTATTTGCTCTGTTTGTAGTACAGTTAATACCTTACTGAAAACTCAATCATAAAACTAAACAAACAAAAATCCCGGACATTTCTGGTTTGACTGCCTTCAATAAATGCAAAGTTATAAAAGAAATCTGTCAGTTATAAAAGGGAGTAGTCTTCACTTCTAATGCAAGAAGTAAACTTCGATTTCAGGAGAAATTTACCCTGAGACAACTGTATTAGTCAATACATAAAATAATGGCAGTTCTTAGGGAGTAAGGGAATTAGAGATTACTGATGTATCACAGGCTGCCAGAATTACAAACGTGGGGACTTGAACAAAATTTGTTCTGAGCAGTAAGTTCAGTGAGCCTGGAAATTCTCTCCCCACTTTCAATTCTCCCAAAATACGAGAGGGGGGAAAAAAGAAAAAAAAAAAAAAAGAAAAAAAAGAAAGCAAGATTGAGTTTACCTGAGCCACATGGAGCAGACTTAGTCAGTTGAGGACAGAAATCTCAGAACTGTTAACTGCAGTTTTCCACTAAATGAAATAAATAAGTAAATAAATAAAAGACTAACTACTATATTTTTCCTTTTTAAAGTAGTTTGGGAGAAAAAAAAAAATCTTTCCGGTTTTCAAGCATTCAGAATGCATTTTTTTACCACTGTTTCCCAATTCAAGACATAACATATTCTTTCCTTTGACAGCTGAGATCTGAGAGGATCACCCATAACCTGATTCCAGAGCTACTGGATTTAAAGCTCAGAGAAAGCCACCTACTTTTCTCCCTCAGAAGACTACAAGTTGTACAAAAATATGAACACTGAGAGTTCCACAAGACCTAAGACATGGACATTCCCAACCTAAAAAGACAAATGCTCAATAGTACAGGCGCTGCTATATATTCAAATAACTTTCAGATGTCCCAAGTGATCAAAGAGTACCAAGACACAAAAGTTTCAATCTGTTATCAACGTGCTAATGCACTCAGAAGCTGAGTAAAACAAAATGGTCAAAGAAACTCTATTCAAAGTTACGTTTCAGTGTTTTTCTCATTCATTTTCCACATTTCTGTATGCAGACTTTTCCCGTGCTGCCAGAATAGACCTATGACTTAATGCAATGTAAAGTTATGCTTTGAATCTAATTTTGGCATAGTTCCATGCAGTTCTTGCTCTGTTTCCTTAAATAAAAAATACATTAATTGCTCAGGTACACTCCTAAGCAAATACAGTGTTTTGAGTATTACTGCCTCTTGGATGAGCAGATTTGTACATTTTCTACATTGCAATCTACAGAAATGCACCACAAATCTGAAATTTCATAAAACCCAGAATAAAGTGACCAAATCCACTTTCAGCACTATGGGACAGGAAACAAAAATGTTCCCACTTTGTAATCTATTATAAATTTCTACCATTTGTAGCTGAAATCAAGATCTGGACCACTGACTATATTTTCCTCATTTGTTTCCCATGAAAACCAGTTCTGGGTAGGTGTCCATAGCAGAGATTGGTCTGTTTGTTTCAGTTGTTTGACCTACTTTGCATCAGTTTTAGTAAACAGCAGTGTGCCTTCCATTTTTCCTGCTAAGACATTTCCTTTCTTCTTAGAGAAAGCTTTTAAAAAAAAAAGTAAAAAAAAAAAAGTAAGTGCTTTCTTCATGAGTCTTCGGCCTTACGTAGTGGCCTGTCCTCCCAGTGTCCTTCCCCAGGCCCCGAGTCATGCATCACTCATCTTGTCACATTGAACTCCAGATGCTCCTACCCTAGAGAATGCTCTGACTCTGGCAATTTTTCTTCATTCTCACTAACAATTTGGTAATGAAATATTGATTTTTAGTTAGATTCATATTGATGCTATTAGGTTTGCATTGATAAATCATGCTGGCCTCCTGTCTGAGAGGCTAGAAAGTGCTACACTGAACCCTGGAGATTACAATCAACTCATTGATGTGTTAATTTGATGGATTTTTTCGTTCTCTTAGAAGGAGTAGGAGGGGTAGGGGAAGATTTTTCAGTATGGCTGTTGTAAAGTTTTCACAGCAAAATCTGGGATGGTAATTGTGGATTTTTCTGCGTGCATTCACTTTTAAAGTATCTTTCTGCCTATTTGTCCAGAACATAAAAAGAAAGGAGGGGGGGAGAAGGACTCGGGGGTTGAGAGGATATGACACACCTTGTAAACAGAGCTCCAGACTCCCACATGGAGTGGAAAAAATAGGAACAGTTAAATCCCAATTAAACCGTTCAGAGGTCGTAGTCGGAAAGCATTTCCTTCTGCTAAACAGGTCTTCATGTAGCGCTAAATCCCAGGTGAGGTGAAAATGCTGTAGAAACAGGAACCCCCTCTTCTGCTGGCTCCACTCTACCTGGAGAAGCAGCAGTTGGAGGATTACCCCGTCTCCCTCCAACAAAGCGCCACTTAGGGAGCCACTGTCCAAATGCATCTGCAGCCTATTTAAAACAGCTTTCATTGATGGTACTTAATGTCTGTCATTAAGGGACAATGCACGCCGAACCAAAGGATTACGCTGTGAATTCCTTCAAAGACACAGTGTTCCGTGGGGGTACAGCAGCCACTACAGCAGAGGATGAAAAGGCTTTCAGGGTACACCTAAGTCAAAATTTGCTGTATCATTATTCTGTAAAGAAAGCCTTTTCACATTTGGACATTGGCTTCCTTGTTTTCCCTGAAAGTCAATCATCTACACCTCCACCTGCATGCCCCCCAGCTCCAGAGCATGGTAGCAAAGCCTGTTCAACAAGAGACTGATTCTGTATGTAGAACAGACTGAAACTCTGCTTTATTAGTAAAATCTTCCCTTCATTTAAATGGTCTCTCAAATCCTTAAACCAGATGTACTTTTGTTTCTTTTCAGTATTCTCATCCTTTTTTTTTTTGCCCTTTTAGAAGAACACTGGTGGTCAGCCTGCCAGGTCAATGACATCTTCACCAACTCCAAATATCATACAGAGCCTATGTTGGACCAAGGGAACTACCAGAAGAGCCTCACTGAACGACAGTCCACCTACCTTTGATTAATAATTATTGTATAGAGTTGGGGGAGGGGGAGTGATTTGAAGAAACTCCATTATCAACTTCTGCCCTTCCAAGAGTCTTCTCTACTCCATTCAAGGTTGAACCATTAAAAATAATACTACTACTGCATGTAGGGCAGTTTATTATTATCTTATTCTGTTTTGGTGCCAGCTGAAAGAATGGAGGAAAAGAAAAAATAAGTCTATTCTTACCATGAGGAAATGGGCTCCTTTTTCTTGTAACCAGCTTAAATAAGCCACATATGTATTAGGACATTTTCTAATTAACTTCACTTAAAGACTCCCTCACCTCTTCTCTCTCCTTCCTCTCCCTCCCACATGAAAGCAGAGTCCTGTCTTGAAGAAATATGTCCCAATACATAAGGAGGCAATCATCTGTACCTTCAAAGATGATGTCAGTGATGAAACTGTTAGTTAAATTCTGTTGTACTATTGACGTCTTAATGCCACAAACCCAGCTGGTACGAGATCAGTAACGTAAACAGCTGAGTTCAGATTAATCTCTTTGAACCTCGCTGCTGAGCTGAAACCTCGATTTGACAGTCTAAACTGCCAGCTTCATCTTCTTCTCCAGTTATACAGCAGGTAAATGCTTTAAAATAAATAAATAAACAAAGCAGCCTGCTAATGTGAAAAGGTTTCATATGTAGCAAGGAAATCTAAGCTCTGGCAACCATTTCAAGCACAGCTCTGCCTCTTTGCACACGTGTAGTAGTTTGCATTATCACATATGCTGTTAACTAATTTACTCATTTATTTAGATTTTTACAGCACTTATCCCATGCTCCAAGTGTTTTTAGAATTATTTAAACATTCAGTGCAACACTTAACATTTAAATTTACAATTCAGTTAAGAATACTTAGGTTATGGCAGAACAACCAAATTTAAAACTAATTGACTCTACCAAAGCAGCCTCACAGAAAACCCATAGGGAGTTAAAGCTATCAGCCCAGCTCTATCCCAAATGTCTGCCTAAAGAACCTGAGGAAGAAAGGTAAGGCAGACGAGCCTCTGTGCCTCTGTGGTTCAAACTAATACAGGTTCTGATGACCAGGGAAGACAACTCAGGTCCAGCGTCAAAAACACATTAAGAAGGTGTCCTGCCAACAACTCTATTCCTTTAAAAGCCAATTCCAGCCATTCCGTCAATGGCTGACCACATCCCAAACTACTTCATCGGGAGTTATAAATCTATGTCTGCTGAAGTTCACGTCAGCTTTCTCCTATGAGCACAAGGTGGCTCAGGGTTTACACCCACAGCCAAGCGACCATGGCTAAGCAAGTTACCAGAGATCAGTTGAACCTAGATAACTCTCTTTGAGTGCCCTTATAGCCCATCATAAATATGAGGTAATTCAATTTAGCCTGCAATGAAAATAGATTAAGCTAAGTCAAATCACCTTACATTTGTCAAAGGCGAAGAGGACACACACGGAGTGTTTCTGCAGCTTAGCTGATGCATGGTAGCCTGTTAAACTGCAGTAACTCAATTGAAGCTCTAAGCCCTAAACTGCAGTCACTCAGAGGGACTGAAATTCCTGATGCTGAAGCATTTCATTTTTCACTAGATTTTTTTCACTAACCTTAACAATTGCAAGTGACCACAATAAGAGCAAAAGTTACGTCCTGCGGTTTAACTGAAGGCTAATTTAACTAGATGTGCAAATGCTTGCACAGGACTGCACATTTGTATTAAATTTGAAGCCTTCAGGTATTTTCTTCTTACTATCGAAATGCTCCCACTGCCGAGTTAAGAAACGTTCATGAGCCAAAATGTGCCATGAGCTAAATGGAAAGCTCTTGAGAGATTACAGACTTTAGTTAAAGTTCTGCAGTCGTAGCATCACCAGAAAAAAGAATTGCAGTGATAGTGAGAAGAAGGAAGGAAATAAGATTAAGGGTTAAGGTCTGGAAATCAAGTCTTTTCTGACTGATTATGTATTTGTTGATATTTTCAGGGTCTGGATGATTAGGAATAGCACAGGTATCTAGAGGGCTGTATTTTCTATGCAGCAAAGCACACCAGCAAGTTAGGTATTACATATAAACAGTAAATGAATTTCTGATTATTATCCATTTTCCTGATTATTTTCTACACTGTATTTCCTCAAAATATCTTAAATGCACTTGATGCAGTTGGCTGAGATTTTTATGTCACCCCTAATGCAGTAGTGTGAGATTGCTTCGCTACAGTTCAGAGATAAAATCCATTAGAAAACTGCCCCCAGAAATCTCAGGGTATTTTCTGCCTGATCTCTGCAGTTCCCACGCTTTGGACCTTCTATGCACAGCCCCTGCCTCTCCACTTCTCCGGATGTCTCCTTTTTTCATCTTGCAGAGCATCAGCTGACCTCAGTTCCCATTTCACTTTTGGGTCTAGTCATGCCACCTCCTTTCCTAGACGTGGCCACCAGAAGTACAGCAGCTTCTTTGTTTGGCAGTGGGCAGCCACTTACACCACTACTTCTCAGTGGAAGTTCACTTTGCTCAGAAGCACAAATCTGGCAAACTGTGGAAAATTATAACAGTGTACAGGAGTGCAAGATGTGTATTTGACTAAAAAAAGCCTGAAGGATATTTCAGGGAGAGAAAAGGAATGATTCTGCCTAAGAGATAAAGTTTTTAGTGAGTTTAGCTTGATCAGAATCAAGAATCAATGCCTCCATCCACATAGATCCACATTATAGAGCAACATTTCTTGGCTATCCCAGCTCCCACCTCTTTCCCCGTAGCCTCTTCTCCCATGGCCTCTCATCTCAAGATGAGACCACAGGCCCAAGGTCAGCATTTTTCCAGGAGGTGACTTGTGGCTTGCCATGAAGCCTTGTGTGGCTGTCCTCTCCCTGGCCCTCCCCAGTCACACACCACCACTAGAGACTGTGAAAAGACAAACCCCTCTGCCTCCATCTCACCACAGGGGTCTTGTGGAGGGGGTTGCCGAGAACAGGGAAAGAGTAGACACATCATCGACATGCAATATAATCTCCTGCTTGCCAGAATTTCTTAAATTGATGTGGCCAGCAGTGTTCCTGGTAAATGTTAAATTGATTTGGAAAGTCTTCATGTATTGTTTCATACCATGAGAAGCACTCATCACTTCTCACTGGCTATCTGCCCTGCCTGCAAATTGCCGCAGCAAAAACATTCATGAGGCTGTAGCCTGTGGCTTAGCACAAGAGCTAAGAAATTCCCCTCCCCAAGATAACCAAAATATTGGGCAGCTTTGTCTTGAATACAGAGAATTCAGAATTTATTAATGCTGCTGTGCCAGCTGTAAAAGGAAGACTGAATTGTACTTAAAGGAAAATGACGGTAAATAAAGATGTTCTGTTCACTTCAGGCTTACTTAAAGCCTGCTTAAATGTTTGATATCTAAAAGCTCTCCAAACTAACAGCAATAAAGGTATGGAAAACAGTATTATTGAAATGTCAAAAAGAAACAAGAAATATTTTAAAACAACTAATAAATCATCTGATTAAGCTTGAATTGAGAGTACGAATTTGTATTGGGTTTCCTTAAAAGCTACAAGGAAGAATGATTCAAATCAAATTCTGTAGGGTAGGTTTCTTACTTTGTTCTTTTAAAAAACTCTGTATTGTCAGAATTTGATTCTCTATAATATTTTATTTTCCTCTGCTGTTTTACCTCACAGTAGATGCCTCTAAGTATAGCTAGTCACTCTTCCAGTGCCTTTCAACTATTAGCTCTATTTTTTTTTTTAGAAGCTGTTGAACTCACACTGTCCCCAAACCTTATATTTCAGAGGATGCTGTTACATATTAAGCCATTCTGTCTTTTACCCATCTAGTAATTTTGATTTTTTTTCTTTCCTCCTCAGAGTGGATTTTTTTATTATTAAATTCATGTTCCGCATCAGCCCGCTAAGTTGAAGACTGACCTTTAATTTCATTTTGCTTTCAGGCTTCCATTTCCTTCCCTAGAAACTATTTTTTGGTATGTCATTTCTAATTAGAAGTGCATCTGAGTTGCAAAGGATCTCTAATCCCCTCCAACCTCCTGAGCATTTGGATCCAGAGGTCTGGGCAGATGCAGCCAGATAAACCAGCTGTGGAGGCTGGAGCTGGACCCAGGTTGTTACTCCGGAGGCCCACAGGTCACAACTTCAGGAACCAGCATTTCCATGAAAGTCACTATTAGAGAGAGTCCAGCTACTTTATTTTTAAAAGCTTATGGTACACTAACAAGAGGAGCATGACTCTGTTTTTTCCAGCAATTACCCAATTCCCATATAAAAGAGAAAGGTCCCCCGGTTCACCCATTCAGGAACTAGAGTATTGCCTCATAAAACAGACCAGAACTCCCCTGTTATCACTCAACTTGTTCACTGAACTTTAATTATGAGGTATCATAAAAAGAATTGTTTTAAAAACACATTTTAAAACCTGGGCTCAATAAAGCTCGTACTGCAACTGTAAGAGACTAGGCTGGGAGACAAAATAAAATGTCCAAAATAATCTCCTTCATTCTGCGGAATGAGGAAGTCTACTTCCAGCTGAGGGCCCAGGTTTGAAAGACATGGGAATAGCAGAGCTGCCTTATTGTTCATCTCATCATTCTTATCTGCATTTGCTTCCCCACCATTTCTAATATATTAATCAAAACCGGAAGTGACTACTTCTTCTTGATCTTGAAATTTTCACCATGTCTACTGAAAAGCAGAGGAATATATTAAAGACATTCAACATTTTTTTTTATATTTAACATTCTCAAAGTATTAAATGATCTTCCCTACTCATTCCTCCTCCCACCCAAGCAGATGAATTCTCTAGAGGCATTAACAGTCTTGCTGGCTTTTCTGATCTGTGTTTTGGGCAATAACATAGGTAGATAAATAATTTTTCAAGTGTTTTTTCAATTCCTGCCTTGCAACAGAGCTTGTGGCTATCATAGACCAAGTAACAAAGTTGGAAAAATCATTCTCCATTCTTTCCATTTAAGACTTCCTCAGATGAACAGTGCCTCACAAAATCTATCCTAAAATGGACTCCTCTTTTTGCTGGTGGAAACCAACTCACACCCCAGAGGGATTAAATTTCCAGGCAGACAGTACAGACTAAAACTGGGAGAAAGTATCTTCACATGATAGAGAGAAGAAAGGCAAAGAATGATAAAAGGACTTGTCTATGGGAAGACCAAGAAATAAACTCACATCATATAAGGTCCAACCTCATGCCTTTCAGATAAAGCCTTATTATCCATATTTGCTAACAAACAAATGATAGGACTAATATCAAAGGGTGAAGAAAGATCTATTTTGAATAATCCATTCCTAAATACACAATTAGTAACAATAACAAGAAAGGAACATGCCTTCCTCTTTTCCTTTCTCAATTCAACAGCAAGGGTTTCCATATTAGTCTTACCTCATTTGAGGTGACCAGGAATGCTGTGGAACATGGATTTTAGTAGCACAAACTCTCAAATATATAGCTCAGAGTGATAGAGAGTCGTATTCATGGCTTAGTAGATTAATTAATTGAAGGTTATTTGCCATGGGGGGTTGGGAAAGCTACTTAAGTGGCCTGTTAAGCAAAAGCACTTTAGCAATCGTATTGATTTCCTGTGTACACCTAAGCGGCAGTTACAATTTTACTTCACTAGTGAGGGCCTGACCTTCAGCCCTGGATTTGCCTTCTCAGAGCATCCTATATAACATCAAATGATGACACACGATAGCAGAAAGAAACAAGAACGATCTTAACAGGCCCCTAGTGCTTGATGGTTTTCAGGAAATGACTTCTCATATGTAGGCTGCCAGACTCTGTTAGAAATCAACAATATAATATACTGGATTGGCATCAGCATGCAAAGACCAAGGCAAATCTCAGAGGAGATAATCTGTCTCACGTCTCCAGAATATCATTCAAATCTTTGGAAAAATCAGTAGAACAAGCAATAAACATCTCTATCCTTTCCTTAACAATTAGACTGCAAGAAAAAAAATATATATATACCTTTCATGTCAAATAATTAATTAAAGGCGGGGAAGTTGCCATTTTAAGTATGCTCCAAGATACGTATTTTAGTAGAAAACAATCCCCAATGATTTGGGTTTTTTTGTTTCCATCTTGTCTGCTTTCCTTTTCTAGTCTGGTAACCCCAGACACTATTTTAAGCCAACTCTTGCCATAAACTTAGGCTAATGAGTTCTGCTGACTGTATCACTGGGTGAAAGAGATGTGTACATCAATCACATCTGATCAGCAAGGTGGTAGTGCAAAATTCACCCTCAATCACTTCCCTACAACCCAGTCTTGGGGAAGACTATGCTCACTAATAGTTAGAGAAGGCATTGGCCATGATGGTTGATTGCTGATTATAAGGAAATGCAAACGAAACAGAAACCCTGAAGATTCTCTCCAGTGGAAGTATTTCAAGAAGGTGAGGAGTATGTTTTTGAGGGTTATATTTTCATCACTTGGAAGGGAAAAAATCTGTCACTGCCATGCACATTTTCCACCCATGTATTTTTGTGTATCAGATCATCTGGGCTGAGTTGATTTGTTAAGCAGAGTGTTTTCTGCAGAGCTAAGCCAGAGATGAAGAGATTTCTTTGCACCCAAGTCACAGCCCTTAAAGTGAGATTTGAATACGGCCTCCTGAACATGCAACGCCTGTGTGTTTCTTTTGTATGTGAATCAGGTAGAAATCCATGAGCCACATCAACTGGATTGCAATCTTCTGGTAATTATCAATAGGCAGCGTTTTCCTTTGTGCATGACTGCTGGGAAAAATAGTATTTATCTGTATAACCTCTATTCAACATTTTAAAATCTTGCTACTTATTCAGATTATATCTTACTATCATTGTTTCTAGAAGCTATCAGGCCTTGTTGGGAAAGTAGTTATCTTGCTTCTCCAGTCTATTCTCTGTGCTAGAGATAGGCTTTTGTGGAGCTGCAAATCAGAACTTAAAAAAAAAATAATCAGTCCATCAGGATTTCACAAAACCAGCTAATAGGTGACACAAATAAGATACATTTCTTCAGTAAATGAATAGAAAACAAACAGAGGAAATGCTTATCTTCCTGTTTTAATGTTACTTCACTTTTTTCTAATATTTAAAGTCTGGCCACCTGCAAAAGATTACCAAGAGCCTCTGTGGATTTACAGGAATGCTCACAGTACTTGGAGCAAATGAGGTGCTCTCACTAACACACAGCGCTCACTGTCATTCAGTGTGCTAACAGCAAGAGACAGGGCCATCAGAAATGCAATTGTTATTATTTGGTAAAGGCTGGTGGTGACTTATGAGTTTCAGAATGCAGCTTCCTCATTTGTTTAATGTTGAGAGATTACAGTTTCCATTTGCTATGGTTTTATAACGTGCAGGTGGGAAAAATCTCTTTACTGAAAGCATGTTGGTAGCTGATGCCAATGCTGAAATATCCATGCTTAATCCTTGCATAACAATCCTATGTCATATTTGGGTGCCACAAAATGCACAGATCCTGCTGCTGATGCCTGTTGCCAATGGCTGCTGTGGGTGCCAAAGGACAGGGTCCCCTATCCAGGTGCTGCATCCCATCAGAGCAGAGCCAGGCGGGGAACAGCCTGCTTAGTAGTGACACTGCTGTAGACTTGCAGCCCTGAAGCACAACTCCTGACCCTTCTTTCTTCCTGCCTCAGTGCGGGGGATGAATAGAGCACTTCCTGATGCCAGAGAGGTCCTGTCCCGAGGAGTTCTGACAGCCTGGAGAAGGGAGCCATCTGTATGCTAACATTTCAAAAGGCTGGGGATCATTTTATGGATTTCCAGATGGTGGGTAGGGATTGAAAAGTATGTAAGGCATCTTTCCTTTTTCTACCCCCTCAGCCTGGCAGTGTGATACCAGCCTATGCTACCACTTGTCCAAATGGTATCAGCCTCCTGGCTCCCAAAAACAGGAGTTCATTTTTAGGGGCTTCAAGCTGACTGGTGTCTTTAGTACCCCAATTTTGTGTTGCTTCAGATCAAAACCAGTCTGTTGATCAAGTGGCAACCCCAAATCATTTTATACTAGAAAACAAATAGCTTCACAGAATCATAGAATCACAAGGTTGGAAAAGACCTACAAGATCATCTAGTCCAACCATCCTCCTATCACCATTACTACCCACTGAGTTACTAAACCATGTCTTGTAGCACCTCATCCAAACGCTTCTTGAACACTGTCAGGGACGGGGACTCCACCACCTCCCTGCAGGCCATTCCAGTACCTGACCACTCTTTGAGAGTAAAAGTTTTTCCTTATATCTAATCTAAATCTCCCCTGGTGCAACTTGTGGCCATTTCCTCAGGTCCTGTTTGTTGCCTGGTAGAAGAGGCCAAGCCCCTCCTCATCACAACCTCCCTTCAGGAAGTTGTAGAGTGCAGTGAGGTCTCCCCTGAGCCTCCTCTTCTCCACACTAAACAATCCCAGCCACTCCTCATAAGACTTGTGTTCCAGACCCCTCACCAGTTACATTGCCCTTCTCTGGACATGTTCTATGATTCTTCTGTGACCTACTGGCACTACCCAGCTCTGCAGCACCAACCTGTCATCTATGGCACAAAGTCAGGGTGATATAGGGTCCTGGGAGACCCTTGTCAGCTTAGTGAAAAAGTTTCTACATCAGAGCAGGGTCCCAAGCTAAAGCAGTCTGATCCCTAACTCCAGTGCCCCAGGTGTCGCAGTTGTAGTTAACCTCAATTACAAACTGAGGTTAAAAAATCTGAAGTTAATCTTAGTCATATTACCATCAAAATTTCTATATACAGTTTTGTTTGTCCCTCCTCATCATATCCTGAGGCACAGCGTACTTTGTGTGCTTTCACTCAATGCTACAAATGAAGGAAATGCTTTTCCATCCCTTCCCTCTGAACAGCAGCTGAAGCACATATTGTGAGGGATTTACCCAGTGTAACACAGGTAGTAGCTCCTGGAAGTTTTGGGAGCTTTCCTGAGTGCTGGGCTCATTGACCAGGCCACTTCTTCCCAAAAGCTATGAGAAGGGTCAAAAATCACATTCTGCTCAATCTCCAAACAAGCTCACAGAAGACAGTAGTTTCATCCAATTAGAACTGGTTGGTTTTTTTCCTTTTCTTTTTCATACTAAAGTGTTCTGCCCATTGCCATTTGTGAAGGCTGTGGAGGTCTGCAACACGCCCAAAAACACTGATCTCAGTAGCAGGTAAAGGATGAGATCAAAGTTTGGAGTTTGGTGTGGGATTTTAATGCTTTATCTAACAGACCTTGTTAGCAGGTGCCAGTCTGGCCGTTGAAGCATGGGTGATGCCCTCCATTTAGACACAAATTGCATGTTCTACCAAGCTAAGGCCCATCAGAGTTAGCCCTGAGATAAGGAGGACAACAGAACAATTGTATTTGCATGCTAGGAAATACAGAGATCTCACTGCTAATTTTAAGAACTACAGGAGCAGAGATTGTTCACTGTGTCTCAGAAAAATATCCTTTTTCATTTGAAAACTAGTTCCATTCAAAAAGGAAGAAACAAAATATGGCTTAACATACTTCCTTCTTAAGTTAGACTGAAGCAAATTGGTTGTCTACCCTTTCCCTCATATATAAAGTTCTGTACTGTGTGCTTAATTATATCCTACATTCACTTTAGGCTTCGTTTCCAAAGATACCCTGAGTCAAAGCAGAATCACTTCACCAATCACTGAAATTCAGTCAGTTCTGGGATGAAGAATGGCAGTTAAGGGGACAGCTAGCACACAGTAACCTTGGCCAAAAACGAGGTGCAGAAATTCACTACCACCAAAAGTGCCAAGGGACCTCTCTTTTGAAGAGTTTCCCACAGTAAATTAGATGAAAGTGTATGTATGTATCTGCTTCAGAAAAATGAAATGTAGAGTTGACTCAGCCAAGCCTCAGTCTCTCATTTTAAAGTATCTGGGCATCTCAAGTGTAATGCAGAAAGCACTTCCAGCTTATGGAAATAATAGGAAAAGTTGTAACAAATCAGAGACCTGGTAAGACTGAGTTTCTGCAGTAGTTGAGCTCTCCATAACCACAAGATGATGGCAGATTGAGAGCTTAGACTGCATCTACTAAGGACTGTACATTTGCTCACTAATGCACTATTGCCAGTTCAAAAAAAGGAAGATCACTTTTGTCATCATTGGAACCAAGACTTACATTTATCTGGCACAAGATAATAGTGCACATGGCAAACACAATAATTAATTGCTAGTTCAATGCAATATTACTCATCATATCATAGATCCATCCCCAGAATAGCTTAGATGTTTATTGCATATAAGATCCTTATAAACAAAAGATAAGTTTCTGATGGGGAAGAAATGTGACAGGCCTTTAGAGCACACCCAGCTGAAGTGCAGACGATGGGCACAGAAAAATTGTTTTCTCTTACAAATACCAGATTTTTCCTTACATTTTTTAGGCCCTAAAAAGACAAAATTTCATTGGAAAAGGAGATTTAATAAGTGATTTGAGGGTAATCACTATTCTCTAATAATACGTAAAGGGCAATTTTGGCTTGTGAGGTAGTCTCTGGGTCATGTGAATTTAATTGTCATATCCAGAGACTTATACCACATTAAGTACATCCCTAGTGAAACAGCAGAGTTGTAAATCTGCAAGATAGATATATATATACATGTACTATTTTATAACAGAGCTATGGGAATAGTGCATTACCTATAAAATAAAGAAAAAAACGTTAAATATGCCAAATCAATTTCCTCATGAAACCTGCAACAAATAATTAGCTAGTTACTGCAAGAGACTCCAATGTTCAGCTCAGGTTCAACACTCCATCCCCCTCTCCATCATTTTAGCTAGTGCTTGCACTGCCAATATAAAAAGAGTCAAGTTAAAGAAGTGTTGGAAGACAGGGCAGGTTAAACCAAGTGTTAAGTTTCTTTTCTAAATTTTTTGGAAAAAAAAAATCTTTACATCAAGTGGGACTAAAATAAACAGAAAGAGACTACAGGGTTGCCTGTGCAAAAAAGCCTAAGTGACCATCTCATTTATGAACTTGGGAGTCTGCAGCTGAAAACCTGAGCCACTTGATTCTGCCATTCATTTGAGTGGGATCCAGGATTTTTCTGAATCCTCTTCATGAATTCTCTGCAGCCAATGGCCAGGGCTGCTCACCTCATACCAACTTTCTTCGCCACTGTCTTAATCGTGCATGTGCAACACAGTTTTATTCCTGAAAACTTCTTTGTTGTCTTCTGGAACTCTTGTATGATCTCCTCCTTTCTGAACAATAGCTTACATAGTAGGAGCTCAGCAAGATAACATAAAAAAAAACGGTTTTCAGGTACAGTGGAGCGCCAGTTTGTCAATACAAGTCCTGAGATAGCAATCTTAAGGATCTGTTAGTAGGCATTGCTGAAAAGACAACATTTGCCATTTCACAATGATTACATTACTGCGATATCACTACCTCTACATAAGGAAGATACCCATTACCTCAGGTATCTAAAGCAGAGTATTTGAGAAGTGTTTGCTGTAATGAGAGAGAGTAAAGAAAAGTGAGAAAAGACTGTAGTAAAGAAAAAAAAGCCACAGTGGAGTTTGAGATCTCTTGTATTTTTGCAGCTTTCATGTTTCTTTTTTTTTTTTTTTTTCATTATTGTTATTGTTTTGGCATAAGGCCATGTGCTGAGACCAGAGCTGCAGCCAGGATTGTCAGCCTTAGCCCTGAATTTCCTGGCTCTTATGGGTTTAAAGAAAACCTTTAATGTTATTCAAACTTAGCTCTATGTAACAGAATTGATTTAACAGTATGCTTTAGCTAAATGGAGAATCTCCATAGCAGTTACTTCAAGGGCCTTAGAAGTAGCTCACCATAACTCATGGAACTCCAAGGCACCCTTTCAAATGTTCCTCCTGATAACGTGCTAATGCCTGGAGTCCAGAGGCAGCCACTTCCATAGCAGGCCTATGCTAAGTATTATTCTCATAACAACAAAACAGCTTCCTGGTTACTCTTTTACTCAAACTAGAAGTGACTATGGCACATTGTTTTGCACAAGAAGACAGCAACATCTACTTGAGCCTCAGTTGTAGCAAGGTAAGAGTTGTCCTCTTCTTCCATGTAACAGTGATAGGATGAGAGGGAATGGACTGAATTTGTGCCTGGGGAGGCTTAGGTTGGATATTAGGAAAAATTACTCTGAAAGTGTGGTGAGACATTGGAACAGACTGCGCCAGGGAGTGGTGGGGGCACCATCCCTGTAGGTGTTCAAGAAATGTGTAGATGTGTCATTAAGTGACATGATCTATAGTAGTCACAGGCGTGGGCTGATGGTTGGACTAGATGATCTCAGTAGTCTTTTCAACACTAATTATTCTATAATTCATAATTCTTCATCCATTTGGTATTGAATGAGCAGTTCTAAAGTTTTCAAGTTGAATCTCCTTGAAAAGTAATGTCAGTTTAACAAGTCTACATGTAGGGTCATCAGATGGTCTCACAGCATTGCAGCACCTTATATACATTGCGCAGGACACAACGAATACTTTACAGACATACAGCTTCAGGTAAACTGATATATAATTTCTATTAGGAATCTTCTGTGTTCAAAAAACTTTGATTATTATAGACTGACCTACACCAAAGTCTTCTTTCCTGTTTTAAGTAACATTCTGCAGACAGAGATAACTGTTCAAAAATGATTCCTTGACAAATAAATGACTTGAACTACAGTGCTACAAATACTAAGTATTAAAAAAAGAGCAGCCGACTACTTTTTTCTTTCAATAAACCTCTTATTTCCTTTTCTCCTGGCTTTTGTTTTGTGCTAACATCTAGTTATGCATTTTGTGAGCATAAAGCAATCTTGCATCTTCAAGGCTGAGTGTGTTTAAAGCAACAATCATGATTCAGAACTCTAGCATGGAGATGTGAAGCTGATCTTGGAGTTGATTATTATTGGCTTTGGCTTTTCATTGCATATATCTGAAAATATAAGCCACAGTTTAAAAAGGAATGTCCTCTGTAGAAACAATAAAACTAATTTGGAAGAGGTCTAATGCTTTAACTCAGCTAAAAGTACTCCACAAATTACACAGACATGAACGAAGTACACATGATCAAATGGGAACTCTTTTAGGTCTATGCACTTGATAAGCTAAATCCTGTAAGAGCTTTCTGTTCTGCTGTGGATTTCCAGCACAGAAAGATTTGGTTGCTTTTGTAAGTAATGAGAAAGTAGCAGGGATTTTGTCCTCCAGAAAGAGGGGAATAAAGGGTACTCTTGTAAAATGTTATAAATGTTGCATTTAAATAATAATAATAATTTTTTTAAAAGTCCTAAATGGTGGATCTGGTCCATGTAATAGACGGAACAGTAATTTTAAAAGAGTGCCAGAATTGAGCCAATTTCACAAGCTATTTGAAGGATATTTTCATGCAACTTTTGGCCAAAACAAAGTTCCAAAACGTCTGAAAATTGATTCCTAATTAGTTACGAGGATCCCTCTGGCTCAGGTTGACTATTATAGTGTGCTCTGTGCTCCCAAAGCAGATGAGAAGCATCACACCTTGCCAACATATGACAAGGAGAAAGGTAAACTCACCATGCCATTGCTTTCAAAAGAGTTTAAATCAAAAAAAGAGAGAAAATTACACAAATCTTGAAGGAGAATTGCCATTCTTTCCACATAATAACAGTCATTTGGGATAATATGCCTGTATTTCACTTGTCAAAGCATGCTGTTTACTATTTGGTCATTTAATAGTGAATTTAGTGAACATTAAGAGACATTAAGGCAAAGCAAGCATTTTTATGTTATAACAGCTCATTCCCCTGCCCCTCAATATCCAGGTCTTTACATTCCTTTGTGTATTCTGAAGAGATCCTATACATCTTCCCATATAGGTTAATCTGACACTGCAGGAATGAACATGACCGATTTAAATCTTTATTAAAAATATAAATGTCTCAAATACAAAAACTGCCTATTCATAAGACCAGGACTTTTACTCTCACACATTCTGAACAGGTTTGGGGGTTGCACAGGGGGCAGAAGCAGTCTTTGAATTTTTAGTTAGCTTTTTTCCCTTTCCCTTCTGAATTTTTTCTTGTTGTTCCACAAGAAATGAAATGCTAATCTCAGCTCCACCTCTATTGGGTCATCTTCAGGTCAGCAGATTAGAGAAATCAGCAAAAGAATGAAGACAGTGTAATCCAACTGCAGGGCAGGACGACCCAGTTATTAATCAATCTGATGGCAGCGTTTGAACAATGACAGTCATCTGTCAGAAAGCGGGAGGTGGTTCCTCATTAACAGACCACTCACCTGCCCTGAGCTACAACTCTTTTATAATAATATCTATCATTCACCTCCAAGGTGTTGCTTCTTTCTTAGGCTACATGAAATAACATACGCTATTATATGCCCTCTCTCTGGTACTTCATCTTCTTGGAGCTCATCACATTGCTTTACAAAAAGAAAGGAAGAAAGAGAAAAAATAAGAGAGAAAGTAAGAGAGGAAGAGAGGAAGAGAGGGAGGGAAGGAAAGAGGGAAAGGAAGGAAGGAAGGAAGGAAGGATGGAAAGGAAGGAAGGAAGGAAGGAAGGAAGGAAGGAAGGAAGGAAGGAAGGAAGGAAGGAAAGGAAGGAAAGGAAGGAAAGGAAGGAAAGGAACTAAACAAGCAAAAATGCCCAAGCAAAACTAGAGCGACTGAAAAGACTTCTAAATAATTCTAAAGGCTTTCGAGCCTTCAAATTAAAATAAATAGGCTGAGTTAAAGATAACCATTTTTAACACAATAACATTCCACAGTTATATTATCAATAGGCCTCCTTCTTCCAGCTAGCAGGTCAACTCTTATTTTTCCAATTTGATTTCACCACGACTGTCCCAATAGGTTCCCTCACACCAGCTTTATATGGTCATATACATTTTAGAATTACTTTGTTTTGCTCTGCCAGTTTTCAATCCATGTGCAGATGTCCAAGCCAAAATAATATCTTAAGCAAATAATTCTTTCATAAAATACTACTTATCAGCATACACACACGAATGAAGGCCAGACATGGGACTGAAGAGTAACCCAACACAGTGCTGCACATACCAGTATCTGTGTTTAGGAAGGGGCTTGAAGCAATTTCCATCAGCCTTCCTGAAAATCTGACAACAAGAGAGATCATTAAAGTAACGGAAATATTTAGATAATGTAAAATAAAACTCATCCCACCAGTTTTATTCTGGATTATACTGTGGGCACTGCAGATTTCTTTCTCCCATGTTGTTGATTCCGGTATTTTAATTAGTGTTCACTCTTAAAAACTTCAGACAAAGAACTGATCACCTGCATATCTTGCGGGCTCTCATAGAAGAAAATCCCCGTGATATCAGTTATATGCACAGTGAATAATACAATTGAATCCAAAGTCCTATCCACCGTGTAGCTCCTCATGGCCTCACTCCTTTCTGTTTTCAGCAGCTTCCTCCACCCCTCAAACCATAATCTCCACTCTCCTGTTCTCGTAACCCTTCTACTTCTGACTGCGTGTAGAATATTTGAAGATGAATTGATACATTATAGGATACTTAAAGGGCTGCAGATTATCTGCAGTGGAAACTGCAACACCTCCAGGGCTGGTAAGAAGTGGTTCCTGATGTGACATTTCCCCACATGGGGAGGGATCAAGTTTCTCAGCAATATGAGAATATTAGTGATCATGTAAAGGGTGGTGATATCTCGGATCTGAAGCCTTGGTGCTGTGAAAAAGCTAGTTTCAATTGGCTAAGCATCCTGGAAAGCTTGCCATGAAAATGGGCAAGAGAAACAAATGAGGGAGTGGACTTCCAAGCACAGCAAGTGTTGGGTTTGCTGCCACCGCTGCATGAGAGCTACCATGTCCTTTCTCTGGATGTTATCCCAAAGGGGAGATCTACAGCCAGCTGTTAGGGTCTCCTGTACCAACCCTGGCTAAGTATGGGGCTCCCTTTTCACACAAGTAGGCCCAGGGGAGCAGGTGAAGAACAGAGAGGCAGCATCTGTTCGGCAGTCATTAGTAACAGGTACTGCCTCATCCTCTGTGCTTCTGGAGGACAATTGAGGCACAGCACTTGGAGAAGAGGAAGGAATCACGGATTCCAACCGCTTGGAAAATGCTGAGCCAAATCCCATCTAAACCACGTCTGTCTGCTCAAATGGCTTGGAAATGTAGCAGCGTTACAGAAGTGCTAGTATTTCTGGCCTCCTTTCCACTCCTACGGCAAGGACAGCAGCTTATGGACTGTCTAAGCTGCTTCCAGTTCAAGCTGAACATTACTAGGGCATACTGAAGTAGGCAAGAAGTACACTTCACAAATGTTTTCAATGTTCATAAAAAAGGGTGAAGGGGGGGGAGGGGAGAGATTCATTTCACATCCAGATCATTTTAGATTCTCAGCTTTTTGTTAGCAAGTGCCCATTATAACTGTACTAAAAAAAAAAAAAAAAAAAAAAAAAAATTTGTATTTTAATTTTGGCAACAAATGGCAGGCAGCCTTCCACATATAACATTTTTCTTAGCATTAGACACCAGCAAAACAACAACTTACTGAAATATTTGCAACAACAAAAAATAGCCAACCACATTTTAGAAACACAAGGCCCACAGTCTTCCTGTCTAAACTCTGTTTAGGCAATTACATTGCCTATTACTTACCCATAATGTTCTCCTTTTAGTTAGAGTGCTCTGCAGATGATTTGATGTTGCTAATGCCTGGTTCTCTAGGAGGAGAGAGGGGAAAGGAAATGTTACTCCTGAACTCTGGCCCCAGTGAATGGCTTTCTGGGGAATGCACTCCACTAATTTTCTTCTTTTTGAGCTGCAGTGGATGTAATTGCGTATATAAGACCTATGTTTTGCTTGTGTTACTTTTTACAGTACAGAACGGTGTGTCTACAGTGGTGCATTAAAGCAATAATAATGAAAATAGTATCCATCAAGTCATTTCAGTGTTGTTACCATGCTGGCTAGAGCTCTGAGGCACCCCGGCTCCTCCACCCTCTGCCATTAGAGCCCTCTCACTGGATGGCAGAGAAGCGAACACCAGCCTCTCAATTTCTGTGTCTGCAGCTTGCTTGCCACCTGAAAGAGTGTTTCGTAGTGTAGTTTGTCCTCTCTCCTCTGCTCTAGTGACATGAGCATTCTGCTGTGTGCACATCGCCAGAGAAGCAAGTAAAACCTCAGCTTCATCCTCCACTGAAGGATGGAACTATGATCAGTGTGTTACAGGTGAATAACCTGTTGTATTTAATTAATACACCAATCACTTGCACATGCACTATTTTCAGACTAACAAAGGTAGCTTAGCTGCTATAGAAGCTTCCTCTCCCTCTGCAGACATGCCTGCAAATCCTTCCTGGTTACCTGTATGTGCAGAAGGCCCCCAAAGCACATAAATCTGAGGCTGATTCCTCCCCTCACAGCTTTTTCCTCCAAGTAACACCTTTTTCCGCAACAAAAAATAAAATTCTTCGTTTTATTCTTCCTTTAACTCTCCTGCTTCTCTTGAAAAAGGCTACTGTTAACATCAGTTCCTGACTAAAGTGATGTGCCTCATATTTTGTTTTTTTCCACTGTGAAATACTCTATAAATAAAATATTTCCAACAGAATATCCACCTATCTTTTTCAATATCATACTCCTAACTGAAGTTTATTTATTTGTTTAATTAGGACACTTATACTAAAATTTGTTTTTTTCTTGTTTAGTTTCATACGAGTTTTATTTTAGTTTACTCTCTTCCTGGGTATGCGTGTGTTTTTGTGCTGTGTATTCCTTCTGCACTGTATATATACACATCTAGTCTCTCTGTAAATATGAATAATACATCTAACTCTAGTGTTCTTTGTGTTTATATATACGTGTATGTGTATACATGCACGTATGTATTCCCCTGTATGTGTATGGATGGATGGGTGGAAGGAAGGATAATATATATATATATAGATAGATAGATAGATATAGATATATATATATAATTGCCTGGGCTTTACAAACGGATGCCAGCAAGCTAATACCTGTCTATTGCTCTGTCAAATGTGACTCGCTGGGAAAGCTATTGGGTTTATAGAAGAGACAAACATTTCAGGCACGCCATTCTGGGGTAATGAAGCATGGCAACAAAATATACCTGTGCAACATTTGATAAAGATGAGCTGACACACCAGTCCAAATAGGTTCTTTTGTGTGTCTGCACGTGTCTACCATCATTGCTTTCATCTTAAAACAGGAAGGTAGCAATAGCAGCAGCAGCTGGCAGGAACCACAAGAGGAAGAGCAGCTCACACAATTAAACGTCGTTTACCTCTGGCCTTTATTTCACTCCTCCCTCCCCCTAATTTATTACATGTTTTCTCTATCTCTATGCAAAAAAACATGGGCTCAATTTTTCTTTCTCTCTTGTGCTATCTCGCTTTCTTTACACGGGGACTAAACAAGACAATAGGCAAAATCCCCTGGCATTTAGGTTTGGATCTTAACTTGAAATGCTTCTTAGTGGGGTTTTTATGGCCTTTATTGTTCTTTGATTAATGTAAAGCAAAATTAAACCCTACAGTTACACATTAGTACATCAGCTAGAGAGAAGGCAAAATTGTGCTGCATACCTCGCTGTACAGAAAACACCTTTTGTTGTGCTTAGTCCTCAGAGCAATGGAAGCAAAAATCCTCCCCTGGTGGGGGGGACTTCTGAAGGGAAGGGAAACGTGGATCCCAGCTGCAGTGCTCAGCACTTGGCACAACCTAAGCCACACCATGCTCCTCAGGAGCCCTTGATTAGGCACAGCTTCCACTGAAGTCAACAGCAATTCGTGTTACACAGAGCCCAAAAAAGAGGTCTCAAGGGGTCTGCCTGACCCTGAAAGGGGCATGGTAACTAGAGATAACCACATTTTATGGGAGGGGTTATTATGTGGATCTGCACTAGATTTTACCAAAGAAACCAGGCTGCATGGATTCTTCTCCCAGGTTTAATTTAAAACCACATTGTCACTGTGTAGAGATGCTATGCTTGTATGCATGTTTGCAAATGTTTGCAACTCAAATGAAATCTTAATCGTATATAGTATTTTGGTTAACATCTACTCAGCAGGCCAAAGTCTTTCTTCTATATATATTCTATATGACATGTATGCTGTATTAATTTCTTTAGTAGGGACGCCTTGCCCTCATCTCTTCTCCTTACACAACATTTTCTTGGTATATGTGATTTTTCACTCTGTCAATGCGTAACTTTCTTTTTACCCTGCATTTTCATGGAGTCTTTTTTCTCTTTCCTCAGATGTTTCTAGGGAGAATACAATAGCAGTTCAGTCGAAGTAAAACTTGCAACATTATGGTGCTTGAATGGGGTTTGAAGCCAGACAGAATGATTTGACTCTTCGTAATCTCTATACTGAAGTGACACATATAACTGAAATGGATCTTCCTTTTTTTTTTTTTTTTCCCCTTAGTAAAACCTGCTAAAACTGAAAGATGTGTAATAGATTGAATTTTGTATTTCCCTCAGAGCATGGGTATTTTTATTATTTAGTACAAGTCACTGTGAATGATAATAAATGCCTCTTAGCATGCTTATTTCTTTCAATTTTCATCAGTAGTCAGAGCATGGAAACTTTAATTTCAACCTCTGGTTGTCCCCCACCTCACAGCCATTTCATGAAATCTGTTGTATCTTTAGCCAAGTTCAGAAGTTAAATGACACATATGTGTCCTTTCTATTCATTTTATCTGACACTAGGACAATCCAATTGATGCTCAGCAAAAAAAAAAAAAAAAAAAAAAATCCCAAAATTACAGAGCATCTCAGCCAAGGGTAAGAACAGGTCAAGAGCCAAAGGAATTTAAGCAAACTGTCTTTTACACACAGGAAGCAGTTAACACATGGAATAAAAGAACAGGAATAGCATTGGATGAAACATTTGGGAGAAACTTTGATAAACAATCATAAAAAAAGATTTAGAGACGTACTTGGAGTAGCCAAAAAAATAAATAAAACTAACATAGAGTGCACAAGTCACTTCTTTGTCTTTCCATTCTAAAATAGCTGGAATAAAATGGCAATGAGCAGATAAACTGCAAAATATCATTATGATTTAGTACCCATTTCTTTCCATCAGAGCCCCTGTTTTAATTTTCATTCTTCCAATTTACAAAGTAACAATAAAATATCCTTTTCGATTTATGGCAATGAGACCCTTTTAATTGAATTTCAGAAATGAGTTAATTTGACTGATGGGTAGGTAATGTGAATATACTGTTTATACTGGGAAATGCATTTCTACTGGAAGATTTTGAAAAAGCACAGGGAAATATCAGGATTTTGGATGTCTCACATACATAGACATGCAGACACACAAATGTATATGGTGATCCTGAGGTAAAACAAACAATATTTTTGTTTAATCCTAAAGGCCTCCACCAAAGAAAAAAGTTCATAAGCACTTGGACCATTTATTTCAGTAACAGCACAGTCGCTACCACCTCATTATAACTCTTACTTTTCCTCACTGTGTATAGAGACATGAGATTGAGATTTTTCCCCCGACTTTTAAGCCAAAACTGGAAATATTGGCAACTTATGGACCATCTCACTCTGCCCAAGAGTTAATATGGAGTAGCCTACATCAGCCATCACTCTTTGCATTACAATGGCAGCATTCCAGCTGACTTTAATGGAGCCAGAATTTCACCCCAGGTGCACTATTACATTTGACTAGGGACTGATAGATTGATTCCTGAGATGCTCTGGATTCCAGATGTGGATCTCATAAAATTGTGGAGTGTGGTGTGTGCAAAGCTTTATTTTTTTTCTTGCCCATTAAATAAATAATAATAATAAAACATGGGACTTATAAGCAGGGCATTGGAGAATATGTGCTGGGTTTTTCTCCGTCTTCCAAGAAACAGCTCCTTCTTCTTTCCCTACTATGTATGATCTCACATTTATATAGCAGAAGAAAAAAAGAAAAAAACAGCCAGCGAGCTGCATCTGGTTTAAAATATATGTAGAACTTGGCCCATGTGCGCCTGCTGAAATTTTATCAGCAACACCTACAACAGCAAGTCTAATCAAAAGCCAACTGTTAAGTAACAGACAGAAAAGGCAGACAGTCCTAAGGACAGTTGCAGAAATAAGGAACAGAGCAAAAGCAGCCTTCACTTGCAGGAGGACATAGTGTCACGTAGAAAAGGATGGGAAAGGTGAAGAGATCCCATTCTAAAACAAGCTGTGTGAGACCTAGAAAATACAGTGGCATGAGTAGGGCAGGTGTTTCCATCCTGGACCTGTCTTACCTTGGAGAAGGGAATGCTCCTGCACTCTCTAACCACCTATCTTTTCTGATTCCTTCACTTGTTCTTCCCCTGCTTTTTTGCTGTAATAGACATTTGAGATAACTCCATCTAAATCTATCTATCTCCACATCTTAAGAAATCTGAAATAATAGAAACAAGATTTCTTCTGAGGAGCCAAGTTACGGCAGGAATTTTTCTGCTCAGTAAAGGTACACGGACAAAATCTGAGCCTTTTACCTATTCCACTTGGTAGTAGTGTAGAATAATACATCTCATATTCTGCAATACAGTTTTCTAGTACTTCCTAGCAAAAATGTTGTGACAAAAGTACAAGATAGCAAATGAAAACAAGCAAGTCAACCAGAAAGAGGATCAGAAGGGGGATGCCTGATTTGGAGGTAACTGTAGCTAGGACAGTGGAGACTGCCCCTACTCAAGTCACTGTGTGCAATAACTGCAAAAGCAGGCTGCAGATTATCAAATGAAAGTCCTGAAATGGTTGCAGTTGTGTTAGATTTGGTTGAAAGATAGAATGACAAAGGGGGAAAGAGGTTTTGTGGAGCTACATGGAGCACAGATTAAAAACAACATACTTTATTACAAAAAAAAACCAACATGACCACTATATATGCTATAGAGGCATGCCAAAAATAACTTAAGCTGTCCCTGTGTTTGTGAGCAATATAGTGCTATTTTAAAACTCTCTGAAAAGCATTCTGTACCCTCTGTATTAAAAGACATGCCTGGTCTTGTATTTCTCAACAAATATCCCCGTTTACAATTCCTGCCATGGACAGAAAAATACTTGGTGTGAGTCTGTGTTTCTGTGGAATTACTGGATGCATCTGCCCATGGAAGGACAAACATGGACAAGGTCAAAGGAAAATATTCTTTAGAATAGCCCTTAAGCAGGCAGAGGAATTAGGCCTGATTTATGAATGTATTTCCACAATTCACTTGAAAATTTGTAATGTCTGTACAGCCTGGCAAGAAAAAAAGGTGAGGGTAATGTGAAGGAATGCTTCTATTCCACTTTATTGTAAAATTATCCCATGTTACCTGCTCTAATCCCCTGAAAACAAATTAAATCCTCACTAAGCTGACTTTAAATCAATAGTTTCATTTAAGAATAGTGTGACTTAATAAAAATAAAAAACTAACTGGTCCAGCCAATTTAAGAGGGAAATAAATCATTGCCCAAGGAAAAAAGCAGATTTGACTTGTATATGGGCCACAGTTTTGTTGAGGGGACTAACCTGCTGTCTAAATTAACTTAGGGTATATTACAAATCTCATCAGCCTCATTCAGAAACCTGCTCCACTGTATGAGGAGAGAAGATTGCCAAAAAACCTGGAGATGTTATGAAATGAAACAATATTTCTGAGAACACTTAGTAAATCATAGAAGAAAACACGTCTTTGAGTTGCCCTGAAAGATCACCTCACTCTCCAGCATCTCCCTTCCCTATTGGATTGGGAGAGGAGGCTTATGAAGCATAGAAAGGATGCCATGCTTGCAGCCAGGGCAAGAGCAAACATCACTGTATCAATGATGGATAGAAAGGAGCAGAGCAATGAATACACCGGCAAGCTGCCAGCTGTTTAATTCACTCATACAGCAAAACTAGTTAAAATAATAACCGAATAAATTATTTGTAAATCCACAGATTGAATTCTCCACACATTCTTTGCAGCTGGGTGAAGATATTACCTCAGTGTTATTAAGTGTTGATATATTTATCACTAATTTACTTTTTAAATGCTATGAAACTTGCCTTATAAAGGTCTTGCAGGTTCTGACTACCAGAATATAAACAGAGACCACAGCGAAGCACCTTAGTCAAATAAGTGCAAGTTATGCATTGCGAGCCACTGACAGCAGAATTTAATAATCCTGACTCCAGTTGACTTATTCTAAGCATTCCCAGATGAATACCTTTCTCTGTCACTTACCACATTTCCAGGCACACCTTAGCAACCATCTTTAAATAAGTTAAGTGAGGGCACCCCACAAGTTAGCAACAGAGAATAGGACCTGCTTTTCCAGGATCCTGGGAAATGTTTTAACTGTACACCTCCCTTACGCCCTGCAGTGAACATCTATGGGGAATGACAAGATTTCAACGTAGAAAAACAGAATCATAGCATCATAGAATGGCTTAGGTTGGAAGGAGCCTTGAAGTCCACCCAGATCCAATCCTCTGCTATGGGCAGTGCTGCCCTCCACCAGCTCAGCTGCCCAGGGCCCCATGCAACCTGGCATTGAACACCTCCAGGGATGAGGCACCACAGCTTCTCTGGGCAGTCTGTGTCAGTGCCTCACTGCCCTCTGTGTAAAAATGTTCTTCCTAATATCTAACCTAAATCTTCCCCTTAACTTATAACTATCAGACTATGTAAAAAGTTGGACCCACTCCTATTTGTAAGCTCCCTTTAAGTATTATAATGTCTCCCCAGAGACTTCTCCAGGCTGAAGAACCACAGCTCCCTCAGCCCATCTTCAATGGAGAGTGGCCCCAGCCCTCCTTTCAATTCATTCCAGCAGCCTGGCATCCTTCCTGTGCTGGGTCCCAAGCCTGGACACAGTACTTCAGATGGGGCCTCATGAGGGCAGGGTAGAGGGAGACAATCCCCTTCCTCTCCCTGCTGCCACCCATCTGAGTATACATCCTGTACTCAAGGAGAAAATTGATGCGATCTGTGAGCTTATGGACCTGCGCTAGGAGAACAGGGATTTCATGCTGCACTCTTTTACATTTGTCTGATTCCCTCAACGCAATCTCATAAGATGTTCATGTCTTCATCTTATTTTTTGTCCCTTACAGCATTCATGCACTAGCTTTAAGAAACACTGAAGGCAATGGAGATAAGCACTATAAAAACTCATGTGATAACAGGAAAAATGTAGAGGTATGTAAAAGTACAGGGGGAAAAATGGAGGTGCATATATGTAGAAGATGTAGGCTTTAATCTTGGAGCCCTCTCTGCTATATCAGCAGTCCAGATGTGCCAACACTGACAGACTTGAGCAGAGCAAGCATGAAGCTACTTCGCAGACATGTTTCACGGGCAATGAAGATAAAGACTCAGATCTCCAGTTTTATGGAACTGGGAGATCTGTTCTTCAATTAGTTTTATTCTTGAGCACAGCCATTACTATAATAAGTAAAGACTCCTTTATTTCTTTTTTTACTTAGTTTGGTAAAAAGCGCTCAAGTGCAAGGTAAGAGACTGAGCTGGAAGGCTCCAAAGGAAAAAGAGCATATTGCAGAGCTAACAGCATCAAGCTGCCCTGAGCCTGCCTGACAGAATTCTATATGACTGTGTGTTTAACAGGTAGTTTGAGTTGCGCTTATCCGTATTTGTATTCCCCAGTAAGTGCTCCCAGGCTCTGCTATCCCACTGTGATTTTGAGATATGAGGTCTTAAGGAGAGTTGGATCAAGTAGTGTCTCACAAGATCATCTGCACTGGGCCTTTTTTCTTTTTTTCTTTTGCTTATCATTTTTCTTATCCTTTCTTGATTCTGAGCCTGCCTATTTATTTGTTATAGGGATAACCATCTGTGTGGAGAGGGAATGAAGGATCGCCGTACATGTTACATTTGTATTTGACGGACTCCTTCTTGCTAGATAAAAATATAGCATGCTGTTGTACCCTGCTTATCAGACTAAAAATACAGAAGTTAATTTTCTGTATGGCTCTGGATTATTTAATGAGTTCTAAGATGATCTTTATATTCACAAAGAAGATTTATGGCTGCATTCTCCTGTAGGAAACCCTTTGCTATCCTCTCATCTTTTCATTTATTTTCTTCCAAATTCCTTAGAAATGAGTGGTTCCCTTCAGTTAGCCAGAATTCTTCAGGAATGTGTGAAGAGAGCATCTTACATTGCCCACCTCATTAGGCCATCCTGTACCCACATGGTGGTGTTTTCAAAGCACACTGTCCTTTTGAACTCTTAACATCTTTTAAATAAGCAGCACCTTCACACCACAGAAAGAACACTTGAAAATCTATACTGTTAGAAATTAGTGGCAGCTTTTGGATAACTTTTCCCTGAGCCACGGATGATAACACTTCTGTTTGCAAATCCCTTCTGAAAATTCAGCAAATATGTTTATTTTGTACATGTAAAGTACCTTCAAAGCAACTATTGCATACAGAAACTCATAGCTTAGGCGATGTACAAACTCAAACCTGTTGAACAGAGAAATGTGAGGAATGTAAATCAGGTTAGAATTGGACCGACAAAACGAGAGCACTCAGAAAGCACTTGTAAGGTTGTACGAGGTCTAAATCTTGTAGGTGAATTTTGAATACTTGCCCTTTAAGTTCTATTATAGGCTTACGGCAAACCTTAGGGCTCCTTAACATTCCATTTTGACAAGTGAATAAATTACCAAGAGAATGTAATTCATTGGTTTAATGTAAAGGGAGAATAAGATAGTATGTAAAGACAATAGTAAATTATACACTGCAAACATCATCATTATGCTTTACAGATGATATTGTCCTGGATTATAAGATTATTTATGTATCTTTACCTAGTACAGAGACAAGCCCTGCTCCACTACTTCATATACAATAATGATGCGCAAAGTAACAGTGGTGAGTGGCAGTGAATGCCCATTCGATATATGTGATGCATATGGAAAAGAAGCAAATGGTTACATTTCATTTTAAAACCAAAGTGTTATCAGAACCTCTGCCTTGTACTTCTTTTCCTGTTTCAGAATTTTAGGGTTGTTTTATTTTTTGTAACCCAAAGAAAAATTGCTTTATTATTTACCAAGTTTTTCATGTCCTAAGGACCCTGGGAGCGCCGTCTTTTTCTAAATTCGTCATACTCATCACCCTTTCAAGATACTCACATATGTAACAATCAGTGCATGATGAACTGATGAAGCTACAAAGCTTGGAGAGCTTCATAAATTAAGATTTTTAATACATTTGCTTTTGCATTTTAATGTCCTTGGCATATAATACACCATAATATTAGTATTTGATCTGGATAATGTGAACCATGAATGCTCAGATGTTCCTTATCCCCTAGATGATGTGAAAATAGAAATACATATTGAAAGTTTTCGGGATAAACTATGAGAGCATTGGGACAACCTATGGATGTGTTTAGCTGGTGCAGCCCATGTAGGAATGTTTGCTCTGTGCTGCTCAGAGGAAGACTATGTAGAGAATAATGCATGAAGCCCAAAGACACCGTGCCATGACTGAGAGGTTCTTGTGTTACTTTCACATGCAGAATTCAACTGGGGCTATATTTGCAGCATTCAAATAGAATTCCCAAAAGAATCAGATTCTGGGAGTTATGTAAAAATTCCTCTTAGTAAGGGTGTTTATTGTTAAAGTGAAATAAACAGATGATGTGAATCTTTATATAGCTCCTCCTTGTTGTACTTGTTTATGGAGTTGTAATAAATATTTAGAGTTCTGAATTTGTTTTTTTTTTCCACCATTTCTCCTTGCCATTGCCCATCATGTAGCTGACTACATGCGGACACTTACCAAGAGACCAAACAAAGAACTACTATAAATCTATCCAGTTCTTGGTAATCTCATTCCTGGCTCCCAGCTGATCTATCCAGAGGTCATTTGGTTGAAAGCCAACACACCAGAACTCCCTCCCTCATCACTGTTTTAATTTCCTCTATCGCTTGTTTTCTTGCTTTGTTCTCAGTACCGGTGCGTTTTAAAAAATAGCATTTGCATCTTTACAAGGAATTGCATTTTAAATAAGACATTCTTGGGCAACAACAAAAAGACCCTCTGTCTCTGAGGATGTGCCTTGACAACTTGTTTTTAGTGTTTGGGAACACATACTATTTTGTTCAACTCTTCTACATAAGCAGATATTTTCACTCAAGAATTTAATACCCCCCCCCCCC
>NW_024884253.1:56053833-56147927 GCF_019232065.1 Centrocercus urophasianus
AAAAAAAAAAGCAACACAAATCATTGGCTATTTGTCCCAAACATTGATATTTACTGTAGACAACGGTCTTACGTCTGTCTGATGTCAGAGGTTTGCAATATTTTCTCTTGCAGATTTACTTGCCTATGGCCTGGCTCAGGGGGACTCAGACACAGGGCATGGGGCAGCAGTCTTCCAGCATTGCAAAGGACAAATTTCTTGCCTGGTCAGTTTTCTTGTAGCTTTTCTGAGTAAGAAGCACATCTTGGCCTTGATTACTCTAACAGCCTGGTTTTGGCTCTCAAGTCTTTGGTCTTGTTTCCAGGCTGGCTGCTGACAGGTTATGGAGTATTACACACTGGTTTTAATCTTCGAAAAACATGAAGCATACGTAGATGGTCCAAATCATCAGCTCTCCCATACCACAGAAGAAGCAAATGGTGTTTCAGGGACAGGCATGAGCAGGGAGATGTGGGAGCAGAGAATGCAAAGCATGGCTTTTAACCCCAGTCACTGCCATATCCCACTGAGACTGAGAATTCCAAAATTATTTGTCTAACATCTCAGCTATTTGAAGCTGGGCCAGAAGATGTTGGTCTCTACAGATGCCCAAATAGACATAAAAAATCACAACTTGTCCCTTCCCCTGCACAACTGTGAATATTTCCACTTACATGCATTTGGCACATTTGATTCAAAGTCAGTTTCTTATATACCTGAGATTCAGCTGGAAATCAAGAAGCCTTTCAGGCAGAAAAAGGCACAACCTATCTGCAGATGATGTTGCTGCTTTCTCTCCTCTCTAGGCTTCTGTTGTTGTTGCCATTCTTTGCGGTGAAAGGAAAAAAGCCCAAAGAACCCACTGGAATCACTCCCTGCCTGTGGATGGCAATGCTCTAGTTTGCTCATATTCAACCACAAACAAGGGGGACATGAGTTGAATCTGTCTCAGATTCAGGCACATTTCTGGAATATATCTCTAGTTCACAGTGCTCATGTCCAGGGTCTGTTACACTGCCAGCACAGGAAAGACCACTGTCACCTCCTTTGTTAAATCCACAAACCAGGAACTATGGAGTAATTTAGAAAACTCCCTGTATCTAGAGCAGATCTGGAGAGAAATGAGTGTGAGCGTTTGCATCATGGCAGTACACTCTGCAATACAATCCAGCAACTGGCTCAGCCTTTCTGTAATTAGACCAAAGTAATCCCGGCTCCCCCCAAATCCATGCCCCTTCTCCTTCAGCAGTTCAACAGGTGAAGGGAAAGTTAATGGATCAAGTTATGCCTCTATCTCACTGTCACTTGATAGTTTTGGGAGGGGGGTGGAGGGTTGCCCATGCTTTTTAGCACAGTCCATGTTTTTTAGGGCAGTCCCAGAAGAAGCAGCAGGGAAGGAATAGGCAGAGAGCTGTCAGATGAGCTTCACCAAGGACAGAATTTCCCAGCTCAAGCCAGCAAAAACACTTCCAGATTTTCACTCTCCCACCTTTATATTACAGTATTATTACTCTTTATAGCTTAATAAGTTTCCACACTGTTGTGACACCTGACAGCAGCACCTGTGTTGGTGGATGAAGCAAACTGTGAACAAAGCGTTGTTGACTGTAACAAATACCTGTCAATTTCAGATTGACAATTTCTACTTAAGCTAATTTACAATAGGAAAGGTAAAACTCCCTCTCCTGGGATATTGTGAAAAGAAATAACGAAACATTTGATATATGCTTTTACAATTAGAACAAAACCTAAAGCTTTAGCTTAACAGTATAAAAGAAAATAAAAGAACGAAAAGAAAAATAACATGTGACCTGATTGACAGTTGCTACAAAAAAAAAAACAAAAAAAAAAAACTTATACATCTATGTATATATTCCTATCTGTTAAAGAAGTGCATTCATCTGGAAACTGGGTGAAAATTTTCCTCTTTCTTTTCCAGGCTGATCCAGGTGTTCCACAAATCAATCCAAATACAGTGATTTGCAGGTGACAAAAGTGGCCTTAGCCTTTAGGAACAACACATTGTAGTTCACTGGTTCAGAGAATCAAAGCTATGTGGTTTTTTGTCAGTGGAAGTCACGTGTTTATAGCACTGACTTGGGCAGAGTGTGAGCTCTCCTAGAAAGGGAGGAGTGTGCTTATAGGTTTCCTCCTCCACTCCTCCCTTATAGGCATTTGATGTTGTAATTTGCCTTACAAGCAGTAGGGAAATCAATGGGTAGATAGTGATAGGACAAGGGGGAATGGCTTTAAACTATGAGAGGAAAGAGGTTGGATGAGAAAAATCTTCACCAAGAGGGCAGTGAGGCACTTGCACAGCCTGCCCAGAGAAGCTGTGGGTGCCCCATTGAATGGCTTGAGTTGGAAGAGACTTCAAGGATCATCAAGCTCCAACTCCCCTGCCGCATGTAGGGCCACCAACCTCCAGATCTTATAGTAGAACAGGTTGCTCAGGGCCCCAATCCAACCTGGCCTTGAACATCTCCAGGGATGGGGCATCCACAACCTCTCCAGGCAGCCTGTTCCAGCACCTCACCACTCTCTTGGTAATGAACTTTCCTCTAATATCCAACCTAAATCTTCCCGCCTTCAACTTAAAACCATTTCCCTTTGTCCTACCACCATCTACCCTTGTAAAGAGTTGGCTTCCCTCCTGTTCACAGGCTCCCCTTAGGTACTGGAAGGCTGCAATGACATCACCCTGCAGCCTTCTCTTCCAAGGCCAGATTGGATGGGGCCCTGGGCAGCTGAACTGGTGGGGGGCAGCCCTGCCCAAGACAGAGGGGTGGGGCTGAGTGTGCTTTGAGGTCCCTTCCAACCCAAATCATTCTGTAATTCTATGATTCCATGATGCTATAACTTTCTCACTATGCTGACCAAGCTCAGTTGAACCCAAAGGGTGTGGAAACACAATGGAAAAAAATTTTACCTATCTTCCTTCAAATCCTCTGAGGCAGCGTGGTCAGGGGCACGTTGCACAACAAAGATCTGAAAAGGTCAGTGAACGCCCTTTCCTATTGCCATATCCCCAGCACCACCACACAAATCACTGCAGCCCCACAGGAGCGCTGTACTCCATGGACCTGCAAGTGAGAGGTTGTGCCTGTGGGATGCAGGCAAACAGATAGCATGCTTCAAGAACATGTTCTCCTGAACGCATCACTTCCCTATTTTTTACCTTCAGCAACTGAGAAAATGGGACTTCATTGATGTTATTCTAGACAAAGATGGCTGAGAAATGTAACTTTGAAAAAGCCTGAATTTTTTTAAATTGAAAGAGACCAATTACTAAAGCTATAAACATTTTAATCATTTCTCTGAACATGTGGAAATATATACATTGCGAACCTTTTTCATAGGAAATGCTAAAATCCTTTCCTTAATGGCACATTTTCTTAATGGCTTTACAGTTTCTCAGTTCATTTCAAAGGGCTGTTATTTGTTATGTGGACATAAGTTTAGATTATGGTCTAGAATGCTGAGAGATGTTTGAAAGAATTATCTGGTGGATGGTGGCAGCTACTTTCGCGTTGCCTTCTGTTCTTGCTTTGAAATATATGCCGGGGGGTGGGAGGAATACAGGGGGCTGGAATGCCTGAGTGCTAAATATTCCTTGTAAAAATGTGGAGGGGAAGTCCTGTCCCCAGCCAAATCAGGACCATATCTTGCATTTCTTCAACTGCCAGATTTTATCCGAGCCTTTTACTTTATTACTTAATAAAGTAAAAATAAAGTTTATAAAAGAGGATGTCTTTATTCTTTGCAATGAGATTTTTTTTTACCTTATGCTCTGATTCTTTGATCTTTGAAGGCATAATGATAATATGTGCAACATTATAAGAAGTTTAAAAAAAAAAAGAACAAAAATGTGTTGTATAAAAAAATGTCATGACAGGGAATTCACAGATGATGAAGTCAGAAAATTAGAAAACTGATAATTTCTGGAAACTGAATATTCTTTATAAAAGATAAAATGTGGGTTTCGTGAGTGTCCTGGAGTGATGTGGATATCTTGGATGAAATCCCAGCTCTGCTGAACTCAATGGAAGTTTTCCCTTTCACTGAAACAACATCAAGTCTTCACTTGTCCTTCATTTTAAAAGCACAGCAGAGGCACAGTAAGATTTCTTCTTTAGAAACAAATCTTATTTGCTTTAGAAATTTACACTCTCTTTCCTACCCTGCATTGTTCCATGTCTTCCAGAACCACCAGGTATCTCAACAGACTGCACTCATTCACGAAAGACCTCATTTATACAAGTTGCACTGAATAACTGATGACACAGCTTTACCATCAGTAGGCAGAAACCACTCCACTAACTCCATGAGCGTTTACACAGACTTGCGAAAATCTGGATGAAATTTTCAAAGGTCCTGCAGGTCACCCCCAGGGGCAATTGTTTTGTCCAGTTTCAAGACTTTGCTGAAAACAATACAGGGCTTTAAAGAGCTGGTGGGGGGCAGCCCTGCCCACGGCACAGGGTGGGGCTGGGTGGGTTTTGAAGGCCCTTCTGACCCAAAACTTCCTGTGATTCTATGATTTTACTAAAAGGCAAATGGTTAAGTCAGCTTTAGTGACTGGATTTGTCACTGTTTCAAAGCAAACAGGGTTTCCTAACATGCCACAGAGTGCATACATGAATTAAGAGCTGTAGTTCCTTGGGACATAAAGTAGGTGCTAGCTTAACTTGATATCTTTCTTCCTCAGAGGAAAGATCACCACTCCATTCTCTGGTTTCCATTTCAGTCTAAGGAGGAAGGATGCAATTGCCTGTGAATCCCAAATATTTGGAGTCCTCGGCACTTTAAACATAACCTCTTGGAGGTTGCTCCACATGCTCTGCTACAGATATTTTGCTTGTGCTTGTTGACTGAAAGGGTCATTGCTCTGTTCTGTTCTATCACAAATCCAGATATTACACTAACACATCTTCTGAAATGGCAAAGCAAATTTGACATGACTTGTGGGATTCCTCCTGTGAGGAGTCACCACTTATCCAAACCTCAGAGAACAGAGTTCAGCTGACGTGGACACAAATAAGTTAAAGGCTTTTTTTTTCCCCTTCTCTGGCTGATTTCACAAGAAAGGAAGAGCTTTGTTGCTGAAACTACCAAGCTTTTACCTTTCCTTTTGTTTTCACCACAGCCATACACAGTGGCTGTTCTCCTCACATCCGGGAGAGGGACACAGACCCCTCTGTGCTAGGCAGTAACATGGAAGACTATAGCCAACAACAACAAAAAAGCCATATAGTTCTCTTTTCAATTAAATGCTCACAATGTCTGTTCTGTCTGCAGACTGCTGCTCTTGCAGTACTTTTTCTAAGAGATAGATGCAAATGGCCTTTCCTTCTGCATCTCAGGCTGTCACTTGTCACATGCAGGCTTTCCACATGCCCAGCTAGCTCAATTAACAGTATTGACATGGCAAACATTACCCAAAAGTTTTAAGATAATTCATATGATTTGTGCAATTAATCTGTGATTTACATATTTTATAGAATTGCTGGAATGTTCTCACTTATTGGAAGAGAGCAGATAAATTCACCAGACATCAACCTCTATAGAACATATTCAAACAATGATGTTCTGCACCTGGGGGGAAGAAGACTGAGCCTGGCAGCCAGATGTCCTCTGTGTTCAGGAAAAGGCATGTGTGAGAAAACAAGACAACTCTGGAAGGGAAGTTTTATTTCTGTCTTTTAACAATAAAATGTAATGATGACACTCTTACTCAAGTAGAACCCATTTAGAATCCATTGAATTTGTCTTTCCCCATCCAGCACAATCTACATTTTAATTCTTGGCCTTGTAGTAGGGTATTTCATTAAGATTTCAGTCCAATGACTAGTCTTAACTATTTGCAACAAACTGGGAGGGCTGTAATAGCACACACATCTTCCATGTAAATTCAAAATTGGATTGCATATTTCAGCTGTGGGTTGTACATCTGAATAACTATAACTAGTGTAACATGACCTACCTCAAATAACATGTAAATAGTGCCTGAAAAAGATTCCTCCTAGGCATTCAGGTAGCCTGAGGCTCTCTGTGAAGAACAGTGGTTGAAGCAGTATGCTTCACATTACGGAGCTGTCTCCATGAGCTGATGGTATCATCTAGTGAGAGCAGAGGCTCCACAGAATACATCTGGTCCTGGTGCCTTCCCCTCCTGGGGCAGCAATGGGTTCAGACTCTGGTGAATGAAAGTCTAAGCAAGGTAGTTTGGGGTTAGACACTCCAAAAGCTGATGTCATGCTCCTCCTGCCTGTCAGAGCGTAGGACAGCACTTAGCCAAGCAGGAAATAAGCAGCCTGATTGCAGCCTCCAGGCTGAACAAACACATTCCTGGTAAAAGGAGGGGATGGTGTAAGTGTGATGCAGCAACTGGACTCTCAAGAGAATCTTCAGCTCCAAGCTTTCAGTGGACTTTTAGAAATGCTGTGCACAGCCCATTGGTATACAAAAGGAGAACACAAAGATACTCATGTCCAAGAAATCTATATAGCCATCAGTAAGAGTGATGGCTTTCTTGTTTTCATTAACCAGTGTTAGATTTTAATACCAGCTTGGAAACGATTGGCCTTCTTAAGATGTAGTACTCATGTGATTAGCTTTTCCACCTGTTCCATCTCATGATTCTGTATGACCATCCTTACAGCACTGGACGGGCACCACAAAACATGTAATTTATTTCTCTCTCCCAGTGTCTACAAGAGGCAGTGAGATGCCATAGAATCACAGAATCATAGAACATCCCAAGTTGGAAGGGACCCATAAGGATCAGTAAGTCCAACTCCCGGGCCCATACAGGATGATTGCACTCTTTTCACAAATATGCAAAAACAACAACAACAAAAACACTGAGAAACTGAGCATCTAGGACCACATAGGAATCTCACCTAAGATGCAGGAAGGTGCTGAAGTCTCTCCCTGCAGACTGTACAAGCCTCTTTCTCCTTGACATCTGTATGTGATTTGCTAATATTCCCAGAAGGGCAGATGTTACAGCAGCCTTTCCTCCCACCAGTTTGTGAGCATGCTGGGAGGCCCCTCTGCTTTAAAAGTTTCAGGTCACATTTAGCCTAAATCCATTTTTTTGCAATAAAATGGAGAAACACCTGCCAGTTTGAGGGAATAAGCTTTGGTTCTGGGGAGGTGATGGACACTGAATATGGAGAGAAGAACAAAAGAACATCTGCTGGTGGTCGCCCCAGGGCAGGAGATCAAAGATCACCCTTTTTCAAAGGTGGTCATACTGTCCAGGAGCATAAAACATAATGAAAGACAAACTGTGATTGATAAGCAGATCTTATCACTCCATAGACCCAGACAACAGAGAAAATACATGTTTGTATTCCTGTACAGCCCTTTGTGTGTTGCTTCCTCCTTCCCTCAGCACTTGTCTCTGGATTTCAGCTTGCTTAGCAATCTCTTTCATTATTGTATTCCCTATACTTTAGCTTCTGGTTTATGTTCAGGTTCTCATTTCATTGGAAATGCAAATCCTGGTGGAATTAAAATCCAAATTGGATTTAGGAAAGTGCCTAATTTGGGTTCCAGCATCCCCAGATGTTGGTTAGGTGCTGTGAACACTGCAAAAATCTAATAACGCCTCTCACCTAAAAAAATCCATCAATACAACGCTAGGAACGAGACGTGCTGAGAGCCAATGGGAGCCAACAGAAATCTGAGTAAATGTTGCCAAAGTGCTTTTTCTCTCCTCAATTCCCACCCTCTCCTTGGGCTTTAGGCACTGCAGCACATGTGAAAGGTCCCTATAACACTGGGAAATGCTATACAGTCGTGATTTGCCAGAACAAAACAAATGGCCTCACCTCCCCTAATATTTAATCCAGATTTGTAGTTTCCCGGTGCGCTGCCATAAAATCACCCGGTGCGGTGGGGTCCTCCGGCAGCGCCAAGCCTTGAGGTGGCTGAGCGGAGGGTTATGTTTCAATTTGGCAGTGGAACACCGTTTCCATAGACAAATTAACATTGTTTCATTTCATTTTGACACCATAATGTCTTTTCCATAGACCCGTGCTGACATTGTTGTGAAATCATTGCATCCCAATCAAGTGAATGGGAAATTAGCACTGTGACACAAAACATACTGAGAAAGTGGCCACAGCCGAGTTTATTTGTCACACTGAAACGCCTCGGCTGCATTTTAACGCATTTTCTGAAGCACCAGGAAAGCTGAGCACAGGCATCAACGCTAACAGAATGGACCCCATCTAACACATGCTCTGATTTGAGATTTAGGAAGCCTCCTGGAAATGAGTGCTGATTGCTGTAGGGCTCTTCCCCTCCCTCCCTCCCCTCTGCATCCCCTCAGTGCACATCTCTGGGGCCAAGCACTGGCATCCCAGGAATGGGTCTTACCTACACATCCCCAGCCCCTGGGAGGGTGCTGCTCTCATCATTTAGATGGGACTGGAATAGAAACCAACTTTGGATTTCCAGGGTTTGAGCCTGAAATCCTCACTAAAAGTGCTACTGTGAGAGCTAAATTTGAAACCACAAAAGTCTCTGTTTATAGAAGAAACATCCTGTTTACTTTAGCACAGAACATAGAGGGGGGAAAACAAAAAACAAACAAAAAACTAAAAAAAAAAAAAAAAAACATTAGCCCAGATCACTGGTTCCTGAAACATTCATACTCTCAGACCCAGTCTGAACAGCAAACAAGTTCCTGCCCCAGCCTAAGCACATTAAAGGAGTCACATATGCAATATTCACTCACAGCAGTGATATTTTAAATACTAGAACACACCAACCTACATACCAACTTCCATTTCCCCATCAATACAGATCCAGATTCTGTAGCCACATCCAAAAACGCATCTCTCTCCCTCACATCATGCACACCGTTGCTCCATTCCTAACACTGGTTGCTTTTCCCTTTGTGCCCATCCACCAGCAGATCACCCCCCGCCCCTGGAGCTACTCTGTCCCCATCACAGCTCCTACCATCTCCCTGCCCTCCTGCAGCACACATTCTGTCCCGTGTCTCTCCCAGCAGCTCCTTGATCAGCTGTACTGAGTCCATAGGAAAGAAATCCTCTCATTCTGTCCTGTGGCTGTCTGGTAACCACGGGTTATAGCCACAGGTATGTTCCTATACCTAGATAGCCACAGGCAGTGTAGGAAAGGTTGTGCTGTGCTAGGGCTAGGCCACGCACTGCTGCCAAACTTCAATGCTCCTCTGTCAAACATGTGTAAGAACAAGATTTTTGTAGAGGATTACAGCCCAATGAAACGTGGGCAGACTTCCACATGTTTTTTAAACTCTAGGAGTATTTCCCTCCAACTCCAGCTGAACCTGAACCACTTTTTTTTTTTTTTTTTTCCCCTATGTTTCTTTTCCCCAAAATAAAGTCTGAAGAAAAAAAAAAAAAAAAAAAAAAAAAAGTTTTAAAATGCTCAGTCCTGAATGTGAAAGCTTAGCAACTGAAATCACATTATAATAACAGGGATGTATTCAGCAGCCATACTATTCAGTGTAGCTTTATAACAGACTCACAACTACATGAGCCTTACACTTCATGCCCCGATGCAGTAACTGTGTACATGCTCGTAGACAAGCTTCACTTAGTGCTTAGAGGATTACCATTGTTAGCAATGGGATCATGAACTCTACACGTCTTACCAGGAGGACTTCAGGGCACTACAAATACATATGTTGCTCCAAAAGTAATGCCTTCTACTTATTTCCATAGAAACTACAATAGATACAGGGTGCAGTAACACCATTTCTTAGAGAAAATTCTCAGCTACAGAACATTATCTTTCAACACAGTCACCAGCATTAGCTCTGCATTTTCGTCTGCAATAAACAAGAATCTGCATGCCACACTTGTAAAAATCTATACTAGCAGAGATCATCACTGTAACCACAGGTGAAATGCACCACTCACTACCTCACTGTGCTCACATTCAGTATTTTGTCTCCACAAATGTTCAGCAAATTTCAGTGAACGTTAGCGAGTGCCATTTTCATTGCATGGAAGAAGTCAGCTCCACACCTTGGCCACACACACACTTCCATGTTCATTATGTTAGACCACCCCTCTGCTGCCATCAGCAAAATTTAACAGAATATCAGTTGGGTTCAAGGTTCAGAATATCAGGGAAGGTTCAAGGTCTACTGCCAAACCAACAGCCACCTCTGATTTCATAAGCCAAGGTAATAAAATAGCAGGTAATACTTCTGAAGCAGCTCTTGTATATGGAAGGGGGAAAAAAAAGCCAAAAACAAAGATAATCTAAGACTCAGGCTGGAAAGTGTCATTTGACTCAAGTACATGCATGAGCCTACCTGTGCTTAACCACTGAGGATATGTTTGACATGTATGCACTCACGCGTCTAAGATTAGAACATAAAACAAAGCACAAGCAAATTCTCCTTCTGGGGCTAGACCCTGTATCTCAATGAAGCTTTTATTCCTCATGTCCCCAATCTGCAGGCATTTCTAGGGTAAGAAATTTCACAGCCTGTGACCTGGACCTTGCTGAAATTTCACCAGTGTCAGAGGTCTCTATGAGGAACAAGGACAACCTGGACATCCCATCTGATCAGGAAGTACTCTGCTGCTGCCCCTGGGCTCAGAGGGACAATGGCTTCTGTGATTCTATCAGGTGGGAGCACCAAACAATAAAGTGAGTTTGACTTCAATGCAGTCATATTTACTAACTTTATTTGAGCCCAAAATCTTCACCACTTTACAAACCGTGTGATTACAGGGGCTGCCTGCAAGACTTTGCTTTGGTAAGAAAGAGCTCTGCAGGGACAGGCTGAGCTACCAGTTTGTTCAACCCTGCCATGGACCCCTGCCTACAGGATACCCCTGGACAGGGTTCAGCAGCTCTGATGCCTGAACGGACAGACCTTCTGTCTGCACTGGCCCCAGGCATTTTTGCTCACAGAAAGGGCTGGAAAAGGCACAAAATGTGGGCAAGAGGGGCAAAATGAAGATCTTATTTGTTTCCACAATAAATTTCTCAATCTACTCTCCACTTCACATTTGAAGGAAATGAATAACTTAAGCCCAATTCACACTTAAAAACATTTAGATACAGTCTCCAATTTTTCAGTGCCTTTTTCTGTTTGATATGTGCATGCAGTTCCCATTTACACTGCACAAGAATCTCAGATATTCGTAAGCAAGCAGCTGGGCCAACTCACCCATCAGTTCTCTCTTCTCTGCACTGCCCTGACAGCACGGAGCAGATGAACTCTGGTGGGTATCACTCTCTGGAAGATTTTCCTTGCCTGACTGGAACCCTCTGTTGTCATCAGGCTGTTGGCCAAAGCACTGACTTGGGAGGCATTCGCCTCTTCCCAGCTGGCACCAAATTACAGCGACAGCCTCTTGGGTTTCTGGGAACAAGAAGGAGTCCGGGATTAAGCTAACTCACATCCAGCCCATTACAACGGTACACAGAACCACTTTTCTTTTATCCATCCCACCCCAAGCACAAGGCAGTTGTGTGCTTTGTGGAGTGCAGAGCTTGGATGGATTCACCCATCCTGAATACCAGTGCAGAAGCTGTGTGCATGTTCCCCTTCTCACCAAGCAAAGGGTCCTCAATAGGCAGCCTTTGCCCATCTAGTGCTTACACCCTGGATTACTCTTAACCAGAACTGTGGTCTGTGATGTTCTGGAACTATTTTGCCTTCTACAGCCTTTTTCTCCAGCAGATGACAGAACAGGGGCACAAATCTTGCTCCTGAATCTTGCCCTGCTGACTGTGCCTAAGGTTCCACAAAGAATCTTCAAAGAAATTGCCATTGAGAGATTAATTAGGACTCCTCAGTCATAATTCCCAATCCCTCCCTTCATTTACATTGGAAGAATTGCTTTTGGTTACACTATGTCCTAACTATTTTGCATGGAGAACGCACCATGGAATTCCAGCCCAACTGAATCATTTTGAATCACCTTTCCAGAATTTATTTTTTTTTGTCTCAAGTTTATGCTTATTCAAATTTTATTTAGTCTTTATCAAAATCCTATATGGAAAATATGCTAATTGGCAGAGAAGCACTTTTCTCAGCATCAGTTCCCTCATGCTGGATTCCTTACAAATGGAGCCACAGTTTATTTTTCAGGATACCTAACAGCCCACAACTTCCTCAGGTATCCAGGGTGAGCCCAGAGCTGCGTGCAGCTGCCATCCTTCCCTGCTCAAGCTGATTCACAGGCTGAAACCACCACTGTGATAATCTTAGAATGGTCTAGGTTAAAAAGGACCATAATGATCATCTAGTTTCACACCTCCTGCTACATGCAGGGTTGCCAACCACTAGACCAGGCTGCCCTGAGCTACACTCAGCCTTGTCTTGAAATAATAATAATAATAATGCATCATAAGAACTGCTGATAAGAAAGCATGATGATGCACATGTCTACGTTGCCTTCATTTAAAAATCAAGGAGCACAAGGCTGTTGCTTTGATTTAATTTTTCCAAAGAGTGAAGAGCTGCTCTCTGACCCCTTGCTGCCAATGTTGATGTATGGCCAGCAGCCTGGTCAAGGAGAGGAAGAGAAAAGGAGGTAGAACTAGGACCCATTTCAAGGCCTAAAATGCAGACAGGCTTGCTGAGAGGTATCTGGGAGCCATACAAGGTAAACATAGCCTGAATCACCTGCTTTCAGAAGATAAGTCTACCAAGTTCCCTAAGCTAAATGTACACAGCTGCAGTTTGATTGAAAACTCTGTGATGTGAAGACTGAAAATCACAAGAAGGAGGCAGGCAGCATTTAATCTCCTGTTGGATGACTATTCGAGATAGACTGATAGAGATACTTGCTACCTGATAAACCAGTCAATACTGCAGATGGAAGATACTTGCAGGAAACAGACACTGCAGAGGGGTGGGAAAATCCTCTGTATTTTAACATTTCCCTTCTGCTCTCAGCTCCCTGCTAAGCAAGACAGGAGCTGTATTTTCCTGCGTGAAGTTACTGCATTTCAGGCGCTGCAAATATCCAATTAAAGGGCACGTTGTCTAAAGCAGGAGTACCTTATATACTGAGCATGAACACTAAACATATACACAAAATCCAGGGAATTCCCGATTCCTGACAACTCCAACATGATCCAATCAGGATTCTCTCTTATTCTTTACCTTGCATGTTAGAGAAGAATTATTTGCTCACTAACCTATTGCAAACAGCGGTGTTGCTTTTAACAAACAGCAGGTCCTTCCAACAAGTGTACCCGGCAGTGAGACAAGCAAAAAAGAAAGCATGAAAACTGAAGAAGCATGAGGAAATCACAGATAAGCAGAAAGCACTTTCACACTTCTCTTTGAAAGGACTTGTATAGGTTGTTTTATACGTATTCTCACCACAACACTTCAGTTTGCATGCGCATCTCTCCTTCGTGTTATGTTTATTATGAGAGCTAAGACAGCAGGCTTTCTAGCAGCGCTCTGCTGCTGCTGTCTTACTATGATTTTCCTATCTTTTAATTAAAAGTATATTTCACAGCCAAGCCAAATGTTTTATAATAACAAGGAAACACAGAGAAACAGCGAGGAAAACTTTTGACCTGCTGTGGACTGAATATAGTTCTTTTTGCCACACAATGAGCCTAAATCATCACAGGTGCTGTTGATTGACATTCATCACTATTTCTCCTCAAACTGAAGGCATATTTCATGATCCTGAAGCCTGGATTTCCTCCAGATTTGCTGGAAATTGTTGCTGCCATTGGAGCTTGTTGCTGTATGTCACCACCTGCTGGCAAATTTCAGTCGAGGGTTTCTATCTTGATTGCACGGATGAAACGGCACAGATAAGGATTTATCTTCCTTGATAGAGATGGATAGGTGGCCACAAACAGAACATATGTTATTTAAACTGATTTTTGGTCATGAATGCATATATTCAGACCAAGCTGGATTGTATAACATGCAATCCAGATCCTACAAGCCATTGCTCAGGCAACTAGATGTTAATAAAGGAGAAGAGATGAAATTGCATGGAAAAGGTTACCAGTATGGGAAAGTGCTCACAGATTCCCCTAGTTCATAGGCCTGAGTTTGCTAGAAAAAGAACCAGAAGTTTAAAAATGCATGGAATGGACTTTTACTCTATTTAAAGTGAAAATTCCCAGTAACCTTAGAGACAGTCTCAGATTTATTCACTTCTTCATTTATTTATCTCACAGGTTTAATGACAGGAGTTTGGGTTTTTCTGTTCTTCCCCTTGATATTTTTAGAAGTCAGCCTTTTCAATATGAAAGCATATTTTGATGCACCCAATATTTATTCTATCCACTCTAATAGGTAAACGTGCATTGCAGTGTGGGCATTAATGCTGATAATTCATATCATTTATCTGATAGATCAGAAGCCATTATGGACTGTTGTGTAAATTCATATTTTGGCACTCTTTAAAAAGTGGATTATTATTGACCCAATAGACCATAACAGCTCCAAGGAAGCCATTACTGTCTATTGTGTAAATCCTTCATGGCGCATGTTTTATTGACCCTTTGGAGCCATCATGGTCTATCTTGTCAATCCAGATGCCATGCACACATATTAAGGCTGCCTGCGTAACATCCATATGAAATGGTAGTTACATTATTGATGCTGGCCCCCATGAAATTACGTTTTGAGCCACGTTAGTGAGCTATTTTTTCCTCAGGTTCAAAAATACTTGTTGTTCTAGTTCATGTTCTGAGCTAAAGATCAGGGCTATAAAACTCACTTTGAAATAATGAAACTGCCCTTTTTTCTTTTTCTATAAAAAATGAAAACCCAACTTAAGTAGGAAGAACACAAAAGTGGCAGTAGGCAGCCAGACCACAGCCTACCAAACCAGTACGTTGCTCTGACTGGACCAAGGCTCCTGAGGAAGAGCATCCAACATGGCACGAGCATGACCACCAGATGAGTGTTCCTTGCCCCACCTGTGACGGTGATCAACCCTTGGGATTATTCCTAAGACACTAAATGGGGATTTCATCCAAGTCCAGCCTTGAACTGACCAATCCCATCCTTTACTTACTCTGTCTGGCTCTTTGTCACCTCCTCTCCCTGCTGCACATGCCTGACTACATAGGACAACTTTGTAAAATTAGGTGGATCAAAGGCACTTTGCAGAACCAAAACTTTCCCAGTGGGAAGTGTGTCCCCAGGAGGAGCCTGCCTATGTTTTCAGGTTGAAAGCCCCTTTAATTAAGTCAAAATCTGCAAAGCCTTCCTATCTGCCTCGCTATCAGCAGTGGAGCAGGCAGCCCTTTGACCAGGTGTTCCTATGCAGCAGTCCCCAAAGCCAGGCACTCCCACACTCCCCACCCACTTCTCCCCCATCTTCCAGCCCCCAGATCCTACCCAGCCTTCAGCCCTTTCACCTCTGTAGGCATCATTGCACAAGGTACGCACCTGGTCATGAGCCCACTACATGCAGCTGGTCTTACTCCTCTTCTTAAATGATTCCCAAATAAAACTCACGCAGGAACCGCACAATCACAGCCACCACAGAAGGAAAGCCTTCCTGAGGCAAAATCAAATTGAACTACGCAGCTAGTGGGGCTAAGTTCAAGTTGGAACTGCCTAAATGCTTGAATTATTCCTATGCCTAGCATAATAAAGATCTAGTGTTGGCACTGGTTGCTTGTCTTATACATTCATAAATATTTATCCAAATATTAATGAGCAGAAAAACAATTTATTTCTTTTTTTTTCCTAATTGTAACATCAATTCTAATACGTTTTGTTACTTAGTCACCTCAAAGTAAATTGATTTTCTTATCCACCAATAAGTATTTAAATGTTTTACAAGTGCATGCCAGGATCCTGAAATGAGAACTATGTTTGGAACTTGTAGCAGAGCTGATACTTTTGCATTTCTTATTATTTTGTTTTGCTAAAAGAGTTGTAGAGTTATGCAACAAAGATTCAGCATAAGGAACGGATAGCAATTTTATGTAACGTACATCTTTGAAGTTATCATTTGATAGTTTATAAATATGTAGGTTGCTTCAGAAGTATTACCTCCTCTTTATTTCTATGGACTCTGCAACAGACACAAAGAGCACAGAAAACTATTCAATAGAGCAAGTTTTAAACTACAAAGCACTCTTTTTCAACACAGTCAGAACCAATGTTCTGCTCACGAAGAAACAAAAGTGGTTTAACAGATTCTTGATTATACGAGTTAAAGTATTTGCAGGTAGGCCAATAGTGATATTAAAAACAAAACAAAAAAAAAGTTGCACTCACCCAACTGGTAAACGGGAATCTGTAACTATACAGCATTCCTTCTCAGGAAACAGCCTATATCCCAGAAATGCTCTTCCTTTAGTGACTAGCCCTTGTATGAGCCCAGGGATCCACCTCATTCTGGTCATGTGGGGAGCACAGGTGCAAACAACGTGCCTGTGCTCCTTGGGCCAGCTGCACCCCTTCACCAGGTGCTCAATCACCGGTTCAAGCTGTGACTTAACAGTTCCCCTACAACCACCATTAGCTTTATCTTTTCGTCAGTGATGAACAAAAGCCTGCACGCCACACTTGCAAAATCTGCAGCAGCAGAGGTGACTTGCTGCTGCTGTTACCACTGCTGAAATGCACCACCTACTGCCTCACTGTGTTCGCATCCACTATTTGGTCTCCATAAATGTTTGGTAAGCATCAGTGAATGTCAGTGGGTGCCATTTTTTCTGCATGGAGAAATTTGGTGACACATCTTTACTTCATACGCACTTCCATGTCAGATGCCATTCTGTCAAACTACCCCTCTACTGCCATCTGTTGCACGGCAATGACATTAGTGGAATATTGGTGGGAAGGTTCAGTTTCTACTACCATACCACTAACATCTGCCTCTGATGCTGCGGGACACTTTCACATGGGCATTGCTTTCAGAGCAGTCTTCATACAGAGTACACATGTTAAATGGGTAGCATTGCTTCCACTCTTCCTCTGCACACTTTTGTTCTCTTTTCACAAACACGCGCCTCTTGTGCATAATATTGACACAATTTATGATTTCCAATTCTAAGTATCCAGCTGCCAAGACAGTATTCAAGAACACTTCTTGAACTTTAATTTTCAGTTCAGTTACCCTGCTAATGACCGTGAGTTGTTCAAATGTACACAGGCAGTCCCACACGAGTCATCTCCTTTCTCAACTACTTTGCTAAACTGTAGCCTCACTTTTGCTATATCTCAGCAACTTTTCATCACCCACCTAGCTAATGAAAGATGCAGGTAACATGATCCTCCATAGAACCTGATTTTTTTTTCAGCATTATGACTTGTGAGATTTGTATATTTCCTTGGAGGGAAGATGAAGCAGTTGGTCTTCGCAGCGCACTAAAGGTGCACTTTATTAGTCCAGCATTTCCTAGTGTGTGGGTAGAAACTTTATCAGATACTCACTGACATCCTGCTGTACGTTAACACCAGGGGATCACAACACAGAATTTCTGGTGTTCTGGTAGAATCTACTTCTGGTGAATCTACTGTTTCTCACTTCTCCTGATGGCGATTTATTTGCCATTTGTCTGGACAAGAGAATAAAAAGCTCCCCGGATTTAGTGAAAGTATGCAAAATCCTTTTGCTTTTTTCCTAAAACGATGAAGAGGAATTTAGGTAGATCTGATATCAATGAAGTTCTTACACAAAGCACAATGTTTACCAAATAAACACATTTATTTTATAAATGGTAGCTTTACCTCTTTTCTAGTCCACTTATTTTTAGAGCTAGGAATTGATCTGTTTAAATGTAAGAACAGCCACCCTTCCACCAGCTTCAGGGGAGTTATACTCAACACCGGTGAAAGTGTAGGCAAAATTTTGACCCTGTATTTTGGTTTAATAGCTGCTCTATTCCTCTTCCCAGATTTCTGAGACAAGAGACAAACGGCAGTGCTGCCAAATGAACCCCTGCAAAGAGAAGACGATGGCTCAGAGCAGCAGAGGCAGCCAGATCTAAGTCAGGCTTCTTTAAGTCAGGAATAAAGACTGTGCCTTATGGGAATATTACCTACACTTTACTGGTCCCCATTTTAGCTATAGGAAAGGGGGCTAGAGTCAGCTGGGCGTTTCAGCACTGTGCACTCTCCTATATCCCTGCTGCTGCAATTCAGACCATGGATTTCCCCAAAAGTCTGCACCAATCATCATCAGAGTTGTAGTAGAAACGCCCAGGATCTTACACTCTTCTTCAAGGCATGTAGCCTTGTGCTTGATTTTTTTTAATAAGCAAATGATAAATGCTTCAGTGTGGACTTTTGTTCTGTATTTTGTTGAATAAATCAAGTCTTTTCATGTCTCTCTCAGGGCACAAAGCTGATGGGCTGCATGAAAGAGCAGGACCATGGTGAAAAAACACAACCAAAATTTTTAGCACCAGGATCCCCTCACTCATAAACTCCAGACAAACTGAAGACAGTTTGAAGCTGGACTTACTGGAAGGGTAATGATTTACCTGCAGACTCCCCACTTGCAGCCAACTCTGAATCCCATCACAAACGGTAAACAACAACAACAAGAAAAAGAAAATATTTGATGACTTTCTGTTTTTCTATGACAACCAACATCATTTATGACCCATTATGTAATGACATGAGCATTATACATTGAAAAGCTGTCTTGAAAGACATTGTAAATAAACATTTCTGGTTTGCAAACAGGAAGCCAGAAATATTACTGTGGAAGCTGAGAGGATGGGGTTAGATTCTTGACATGCTAGTGATTTGTTTTTCCTTCCACCTCTCCCAAACTTGTGGCGCAGTCATATTTTTATTAGCTAATGCATTTCCTTTTCTCTCCACTCTCATAGCTAAAATACAACTATTAAAAAAATAGGAAAATAAAATGTAGGAGTAAAAAAGAAAGAGTAGACAAATGCATGATGGAAAGAAGAAGAAGAAAGAAAAAAAAAAAAGATTAAATAGGGAATATAGATTGTTTAGGTCTACAGGGAGCAGAGTCCAACCTCCAACAGTGGTCCATCACAGACATTGCAGCAGAAGGTACGAAATTACCAAGAATAAATTTTGCCTTGGGAAAGCACCATTGAATTCCACACATTGCACGTACAAGTGGTGTTGAGCACCATGCAGGAGAGGGTTGTTTGGGTACATGCAGCTACCCTACAATTGTTCCTTTCCAGACCTGAAGAAGGGCTCATACACTTAAAATCCCATCTGTTTTTTGAGTTCAACTCTCTGCCAGCCTAGCCCAGCTCCTACCCTTTAGCCTTTGGAGCCTCCATGACACAACCAACTACCAGACCTTGAACTGAGTGGAGCATAGGCCCCGTCACAGCTTCACCCAGCACCACTGACCTGAGCAGGCAGTGGAAGCCAACACGGGAGCCATCAGAATCTCACTGAGGAGGATCAGGCCCTTTCTCCTTTGGACGTATATCAAAACATCCCACTTTTTTTCTGTGCTAACTGCTCATAACAGTTGCCTGGTCCAGGCATCAAATAAACACCGGCTTTTATGCGCTGGCACTAGTGTTATTGTGAAGGAAGTGTTCAGTCAAACAATGCCGCTGAACAAAATCTTTTCTCCTACTGATGTCATGAGACAAACTTTTTTCTTTTTTTTCCTGCTTTAACTTGAATTTCTAACCTATTTTAAACCTGCCATTTCCTCACACATTAATGGGAGGATTTTTTTTCTCCATTCTCTGCCTTTTCTCCCCCTTCAGTAGATGAACTTTAAATGCAATAGTGTGCTCATCCTGAGTGACCCTGCCTGCTGGGAGTAATTGTCTAGAGGAGAATAGAAGAATCTAAGAGCTTTTGTGAAAGGGAATAGAGAAGACAGACTTTATTATGATTCTGAATCGTAAGCGCGCTCTCTCTCTTTTTTTTTTTTTCTCTCTCTCTCTTTTTCTTTTTTTTTTTTTGGGTTCTAACAGCTGTTTCCCATCACAACCGGTGTTTGAAAGACACAGCAAAATTGAGTGTATCAGTATCACAATTAGTTTCACAGGCGGCTAATAACTTACTTGCCAGCCATGCCTGATTTAATCAGGACAGTCCTGATTTATGGTTGTTTGTCCCAGTGTCCGATTTTCTCTGCCAGCTCCATCACAAGGAGATGCATGCTGCCTTCTTTCATGCACCATTAGGGCCACTGTTTCACGGGGGTGGGTTGGCTGCACTGGAGGGGAGAACGGAGGAGGCAGCTGGAATAAGAGGTCCAAAATCCTCCAACAAAACTCAGGGAGCATATCCTTGCTGTGATAAACGGAGCAGTTGCTGTGGTGCAGGATGCCAGGCTGGCTTACAGGGGCTTGTGCATTTATCAAGGCATCTCACAGTGGCCTGCTACCCCCGCTTCCCTTGTGACCTGGAGGAACCTCCTGGGTTAGGGTCAAGAGGTGATTTTAGCAGCACATTATCTCAAGCCTGCAAGGCCCCGAGCTGCTGCTAGCAAGTCTTCTGTCAATGGTGCCAAATTACGCGTGGCTCATTTCTGCAAAGTGATCTACTGCTGCTGCTCATTGGGGACAGAGCTGGGACCATCCAACTCATTTTTCTTAGGGCTGCAAGCTGGTCTGGAGGAAGTCCCAGCAGTGAGAGCCTGGCTCATGCCTTTCTCACTCAGCAACTCTACTCCTTGGAGCTGAAAAAAAATGTCCATGAAAAGCTATTTAATGGATCAGTTGCAGCACTTAAAAGATGAGATCTGAGATAGTCTTGCCTGTGGATACAAAAGGGCAGAAAAAGAAAAGGAGAAGAGAAGTTTGTAGGAGGCTTTTGGCTAGACTGGTAATGCCATTGTTCTTTCAATTTTTAGCTATGCAATATGGGGGATATGGGAGATATCTGGGTTATTTTCCCTTAAAAAAACAGAGAGAAGAGTGGAATTCCCTGCAGTTTCAGCTGCAGATCAAACCTCTCTGTATGGGTGTCTTTGCTGTGATGTTCCCAGGACCAGGACAGCAAATAATCCCACTATCCACTGCTATCTCCCCTTTACTTTGGACTCTCTAAACTGCGTTCACCATTTCTTCCTCTTTTTTTCTGGTTAAGTTTGGTTTTGCCTGTATTTCTAAAGCTATGAGAAGATTGAGGTCTGAATCTGTGGCTGTGTTTTCTAGGTACATCCACCTTCAGGGATGTCTAATTAGTGCAGCCGTAGTACATTCATGTCAGAGAGAGTTGTGCATCGTGATTAAGAGTGTTTTCAGCTTGAGAACAGAGGTACTTTACTTTAGCTTGAAAGGTTGTCATGAAAATCCCTTGTGTCACCTGTTTTTGAAGACGTGTATTTCTCTTCTATAGTTAGCTCTGAAACATGAAAGACAATATGGGCCTTGTCATCACCTTTTTAAGTCATCACCTTTTTAAGACCCAGAAATCTCAGTCCTGGGGTTTGAAAGGGGAGATGCAAGCAGATGCTTTGCACCTACCTTGTGTGTCCTGGGCTGTCACACTGCACGGGCAGTACTTGGGGCTGTCACAAAGTCCTGGTCCTTGCCCTGAGGAACTCACAGTTTGGATAGAATTTTCCTTAGTTTCCTCTTTTCTTACCTTATACAGTGTTTGGTTATACATGAAAGAGAATGCAGAGCTACTCAAATCAGAACAGCTAACCAGGTTACAGGAGAAGGTGTTGACTAGTTCTCTAGTTGACAAGACACAAGCAGAGACCACAGCACTTGTTTTTCTCCAGCTGGAACAGTCAAATCTACATTTGCAAGCCCACATCTCCTCATGCAGCAAGAATGGGAGCATCTCAGTTGCTGATTTCACTTAATTTTAAACAGACTCAAAATGCAAATCTGCACTCAAGTTTTTGAGCTAAATAAAAAACTTCTTGCATACTACCTTTCACAGGAGATGTTCTCACTTAAGCTGCAGCTCTTCTCTCCACTTCCCAGGTTTCCAATTCGCTGTTTCTAGCTGGCCCTTGGTATGAAGACATACTGACATGGCCTACGCCTGTAGATCCTTTACAAGGTTTAAAATGGAGGACTTAAGCCTTCCCCAGAGGCATCTGGAGAGGCCTCACTCTCATCTTAGTTTCAAGCCAAAGGGAATTGGGGCAGTCTGGAAACCTTATGGGAGGCACCAGCTTCATTTTCAGATTTTGCAATGCCCAGTTCACAACCTAAACCAAAAGATGCCTTTGATGTTTCCTCACAGATGGTTGAGGCTTCCTTTGTGCTATGGTGCTACAAGTTGAGTTGCATTCAAATGAACTTGCATGACCAGCCTTAGAGAAATTGGCTGTGCTTAAAGAACTGTTGGGATTACAGATTCACCAGTAGTGTGGAGCACCTTCATCTACCCACATTCATATGGACTAGTATACCCATCCTTAAAGAGTTTGTGCATGCGCAATGAGAATTCTGACAACCACCTTGCAGAAAGGTGTTCTTCATTGGAGCAACAGATTTGAATCACCAGTGATCAATATACTATGTGCAGAGCACAAGTTAATACCAACAACGTGAATAATACAGCTGACTGCAAATGCATTAAATTATGGAACAACTCTATAGACATTCCTAAGTTTCCCTGGGGAAGCACTCAGCATAACTGTGTGAATCTCACCCAACAGATGTCCCTATAGGAAGAAAGAGAGGCTCAGCTCATCAGGTGGTTTCAGAAGCCAGTGATGTCCTCCTGACTTGCCTGCAATGGTATCTTCCCCAAAATTCCTTCTCTCTTAAGCCATTTTTTATACTACTTTATCACTTTCAAGTGGAGCTTGAGTGACCCGACTCTAATCACACTTATTTCTGTTGTGATCAGTGGGAGAGAAAATTGAAAATTTCTAACTCCGGATGGCTACTATGTTGATTATCAGTTCCATAGCACCACCAAGTTCCCATCCCTGTGATCTTATCCTACAGTCTGGCCATGGAGTTTTACACCTTGCTCCTCACTCTGTGCTCTGTACCTCTTAGAGTCAGCATACCAAGCTCCCCTGGTGCTGCTAACAGTCAAAGGTTTGCAGGTCTGAAGTTGCTTAGGGAACTATCACGGGATAGAGTCCTTGCCCTTTTATTACATTCCACCCTGGAGGTTTCTTCAATGCTATTCTCCTTTAAAGAACAAAATATCCCAGTGAGTTATTTTGAATAATTACTCCCCATAATCCACCCCATGATTATAATCACCCAAGCTTCTTGATATTTTGAAGGAATCTAGGAAATCACATGCAGTCTTTTTATGAGAGTTAGAGCTCAAGGGGCTCTCAGGCTGCTTGCTATTTGTGAGGTAAGATGATTGACTTGGTCAGACTATTTCTCAGGACAGTGCTTTCTGTCTGAGCGAGGCCTTGGATGTAACAACCAGGCCAAAGGAGGAGGATGGGTGCAGGGAGGAGCACACTGTCACACATGTGGCACATGGGTGTCTGAGCGCTGACATCTCCATCTTCATGCAGAAGGATGTCGCCATTTTCCTATCAAAAGGGCCAAAGCCACAGCGACTCCAGTAAGAAATCTGCCCTGGAGATTACTTCTTGCAGTTCTCTTTTCTTCTCCTGTTTACACAAAAGGCAGCCCATGTTCAATGATATCAGCACAACCCAACCACGATGCTCCTTGAGCAGTTAACACACACACATGCAAAAAGGAAAAGAAAAAGAAAAACTGACAGTCGATCCATCTCACTTGGCATGTTTATATGTCCCTTTTAACCATAAAGAAGAAGGCTGTTTACAAAGTGGAGTGTCAGTAACATTGTGTAAAGGAACACTTATCTGAGAAACTTTGATCTGGTCCTGAAACACCATTACTCTGAGACCGAAGGGCTAATGGCTCTCTGGGTGGGAGAGAAACTTTTTCAACAAGAGAAGAAGGAAGTTTATTGTGCTATCTAGTGGACACATTTAGAAAATCCTACTCCTCGGAAATGAGTTTTGTCTGTGTCGCCAGCAGCCTTATCCCACATCATGCAGGCTGCTGTGCGGGGATGAAATAACAAGATGCTGTGGCCTGGTGTAATGGGATAGCAGGGAAGTTGTTACTCTAGGGCAGGCCTGTTATCTCATTCATTTAAGTAATGGACATATTAATGGAGCTGAGAGCTAAACCAGACACGGAGCCTGCCTATTGGACCTAATGTTTTCCATTTCCAGACTCTGGACCACATTTTACAATACTGATTCACATATCTAGGCCCTACTTGAGTGAGTAATCTTATTGGCTTCATAAGCACAAGCAGAGCGTTGGCCTCAGAGATAGGAGTAAAAAATGCTGCCAGAAGAGTAACGGGATCAGATCCTAAAGCATCTAGTGATGAGTTACCATTAAAAATAAAAATATGAATCTCTTTTTTGAACATCGCGAATTTCCGTGTTCCAAAAAGTAGGATGAAAAGCACACATAGCACAAAGGTAGATTTGGTTGCAGATAGGTCAGAAATTCCATAGGAACAGCATCATTTACTCCACTGGTTTTGCAAAAACCTTGCCCAACACTCCTTTTTTTTTTTTTTTTTTTCTTTTTTTTTTTCTTAATTTCAAGTTTACCAGATCTCCATACAGTGCTGAGATTCATTTGATGCTTCACTATCCACAAAGATCTGGGCATCTCTGATCTTTCCTGCAAATGTATTTCTCTAACAAATTTGTAAGAATGTAGAATTTGTAGAAATGTAACAGCAGAAACCTCCATCACAAACACGAGCAGTGCCTCCCAAGCCTCACACATTGCCAGGCTTAGCACATCTGTCCTGCCACTCTCCAGTTTATTTCTACATGCTGCTGCCTGCTCTTTTCAACTTCTTCTATCTGTTGCCGAGTCCTTCACTCGGAGAACACTGAAATCCCTGGGAACTCGTTCAATGCCTGCTGCGGGCTCTGGACTCCGCTGCAGAAATTCTGCCCTGCAAGCACTTGAGGAGCTGAACAGCCCCATTAAGTAATCTTGTTAAAAATATTTCTCACTGACCGGCCTTTGAACAGTCGCGCCTATTGTATGAACGGATATTTCTCTTACAAACATTCCTGGGAAGACAATCTGGAGATAAGCTGGAGCTGCCTTTTACAAGTTTCTTGTCCTGTTGAAACAATTAGCTTGAAAGGCAGACTTTAAAAGATGAGGGGTTTGTGCCCGCGAAAGAAAAGCAGCGGCTTCAAAAGGGTGTGATTTATATGAAAGGGAGAAAAAGAAAAGGAAGCAGAACAGTTAGGCTCGGTGAGTTTCCATCCCACCGTTTCCTTGTTTTGCCAGGCTGCGAAAGACCGCAGCCAGGCTCTATGGAGAGTGCACATTTTAACTCAGGCTCACAGAAGACTGACACAGCAGTCACCAAAGTTCAGCTTCTGTCTTTCTTCCTCCAAAAAAACAAGCCGCTCGTGAGGCACCGTATTTTTTTGTGAGAGACAAATAAGGCAACTGCTATTGCAGGACATTTAAAATAGATAATACCCTGCCTGGAAACAGAGATGGAGTACCCTTCTATCCGGCATAGCCTTGAAACATTTACAGAAAGCGTTTTAATGGAGATTTACTGCATATATAATAATAACACAGAATTTGATACCCTCTAGGAAAAAACTGCCCGGTGCTCCGTGAACAACTACAATTACCACACAACTTGTTATACCTAAGGTTAATAAACTGGAATTAAGGTTACGAATAAACTTTATTAACCAGCAAGAGCCGGTGTCTTCTCTCCCTCGTGTCTATCCCACAAGCAACAAACCATAAGGTTTATCCGTTGTTTTACCTTGCCTGTGGCACATAGCCAGCCCCAAAAGCTCCAGTGGTGACTGAAATATATGGGGACCGAGCTGAAAAAAAAAAAAAAATAGGGAATAAAACAGAGTTAAATAGAACGAAATAGAACCAGGTGAAATAGAACACAGTGAAATTAAAAAATAAAAATTAAAAAAAAAAGAGAGAGAGAGAGAAGGAAAAGAGAGTGAAAGAAAAAGAAAGTAAAGCAAAACCAAATAAAATAGAAATTAAAAATGAAATAATAAAAAGAAAAATAAAATAGAACAAAATAGAGAAGAATGGAAAGAAAGGGAAAAAAAAGAACAGAATGAATAGAACAGAACAGAACAGAACAGAACAGAACAGAAAGCAAAGAAACAGAAGGGAACGGAAGGGGATTTCCCCCTGCACCCCGCGCCCACGAACACGACTCCGGAGCGCCCTGGAAGGCAGCCGTGGCGGCGGGGCGCGGTGGAGGCGCGCAGCCGAGCTGCTTGGGCGACACCTTGTGGCCATAGCCGGGAATGCCCCGCTCGGCCCCGTGCAGCCGTGCCCTCCGAGCCGGGTGTTGGCGGCCCGGGTGTGCGCATCTTCCTGCCTCCGCCGCCTTCTCTTGGCTCAATTGGAGACCAGGGCAAAGGAAGGAGAGGCAGCTCGTTGCCTTCGGGGCGCGGAGGTGCTGGTTAAGTCGGAGGAGGAGAGACACGACTTAAAGTAACTTCTGGTTTAGCCGACGGAGATGTTTGCCTTTTCACTCCTTTTTGGGGTGCAGGAGGGATAGGGGAGCAGGCTGGCAACGTTTGTGAGTCAAGGAGTTTGCCTTCCTCACCCCCTGGTTCTTCATTTTTGTAACAAACTGCTTAATAAAGCAGGAGGTTGACGACTGTGCTGTGCCTGTGCCGTTTCTGGGTCAGATGTGCTTGTGGGGAGATGGCTTTATTTAGACAGAGTAGGTGATGATGAGATATCATTTGTTGGGCCAACAGAATTACAATGCATGTGGTTTGGGCCTCTACGAGTCTGTCCTCAATTATTATTGTTTATTTTGGTGCTTCCCCAAGTCTTTCAGATATAGAGTGTCTTCACTCATGTTTTTGTTCTTTCAGGAACAGGCATGAGAATCCAAAACCCAGGCCTGCTCTGACAGCACGACCATGTGCCAAAAAGGCTAGAGCAGCTGTAATTGCTGTTAGAAATGAGCTTTCAACGAGTCCCTGTGAGCAAAGGCAGCAAAGAAAAAAACAGTCCGCTTCCTTGCACCCCCAAATGCCCGTAAACTTGGATGTGCCAAAAAAGAGGGCAAGTGGTGGAGCTGTGACCTCCACCAGTGGATCTCCTGCTTCTGAAGCGGTTCGGTACTGCCACCTGCTCTCCCCAGAGATGTTAGATAAACAGGAACAAAATATCAGAAAGCTTTGTAGCATAGCTGTTCCCACAAGTAGAGGAGGAGGGTAAAGACTTCATGCTCTTCAGGGTATGTTAAATTGGAAGTATATAAACATTTTGTGCCTCGTGGTGCGTCTCAGGTTACTCCTTCCCCCTGCTAAACACCATGGGGACATTTTGGGTTTCTGAACTTCGGTTTCTAGTGCTATTTTACCTCTTGTAGAATTACTGTGATACCTGTGTGACCTCATGGATATGACATGAGCTGCAGAAGACCAAGATCTTGATTGAGTCAGAATCACAGAATATCCCAAGTTGGAAGGAACCTATAAGCACCGTCAAGACCAACTCCTGGCTCCACACAGCACCACCTAAAACTCAAACCCTATGATTGAGAGCGGTGTCCAAACACTCCATGAACTCCAGCCCTCGGGGCCGTGCCCACAGCCCTGTGCAGCCCGTTCCATGCCCACCGCCCTGTGCTGCAGCCCCTTTCCCTGACCCCCAGCTGCCCTCCCCTGACGCAGCTCCATGCCGTTCCCTGTCGCTGTCACACAGAGCTCAGCACTGCCCTCCGCTCCCTGTGAGGAGCTGCAGCCGCCATCAGGCCTCCCCTCAGCTCCTCTGCTCTGCGCTGAGCCAACACAGGGACATCAGCTTCTCCTTACACACATTGCCCTCCATGCCCTTCATCATCTTAGTAGCCCTTCTTGCACTCTCTATAACAGTTTTATGTCCTTACATATGGCACCCAAACCTGCACACGCTGCTCAATATGAGGCCACATCAGCACAGAGCAGAGCAGGACAGTCTCTTCCTTCACCCAGCTGGCAGTGCTGGGCCTGGTGCACCTCAGGACATAGTTGGTCCTTTTGGTTGTCAGGGCACACAGCTGACTCAGATTCAACTTGCCATCAACCAGAACCCCCATATTCCTTTCTGTGAGGCTGCTCTCCACCTACTCATCCCCCATCTGGACCTATATCCAGGGTTGCCCTATCTCATATGCAAGATCTGGCACTGGTTCTCATTAAACCTCATGTAGTTGGCGATTGTCCAGCCCTCTAACTTGGCAAGATCTCTCTGCAAGCTCTCTCTACCCTTGAGGGAGTCAACAGTTTCTGTTGACAGTTCCTTCCAATTTAGTATGGTTCCTTTCATGGAACCATGTTGGCAACCAATGATTGCATTGTCTTTCATATATATTTTTAATAACTCCTGGAATTATCTATCTTCTCCATAATTTTGTCAGGCACCAAAGTGAGATGGACAGACAAGGACCTTCTTTGCCAGGTGAGGTAGTCACAAAATCTAAAATGTCACTCAAAAGCATATTCAAGCAACTTTGTCCCACTCATATATCAATCTGTTTGTTTGTTTGTTTGTATCCCTATTAGGTACGGACATGAATGTTAAATGAGACAAATGGGATCTTTTACAGACTTTCAGTGCACAGCTAAAAAGGCAAAACACCACAAATATAGTATTTTCATTAGAGTGAATGCCAACTAAGTAGTCAGTCATTACAACGCTGGTTGCTTCACCTTTGTGTTCATGCTCAAAGACCTTAACACAGATTTTGCCTGCAATGGGAAACTTTTCAGGTTTATAACCTGTTTCCACATCAGTTTGGTGGAGAGAGCATACCCAGTTCTTAGACATCCAAAGGTCATCCCAAGCAGTGAACACTACAACATTGTCCACATCCTGCTGTGACAGGATCAAACAAAATATCCAGCGTCCATTAGATTGCCCTATTCCCTCTCTGTTGTTACCCAATGTATAAGGACAGAGAGGAGGTCAGTTTCAATCTGCAAAAAGTATGTTCAGATGACTGATCACAGAATCCAAAATAAGGACACAAAATAGAAAAATAATGGAGAGTTGTTATAAATATGGCCTTTCAGAGCAGAGCTGTTCATGTGAGGTGCAATGTCTAGGTACATAATAGAAAAGCCATCTCATCTTCAGTTCAATGTAGAGGAACTATTTAAGTATCTTCTTAAGAAACATGCCTTTCTTCCTGGCTCTCTCCTGGCCTCTCAATCTAAAGGGATGTTCTGAATGAGATGTTTTGAAGTTAAATCAACAGATACACAGAAAAGAGACCATTCTTAAGCCTACTAGGAGCCACTGCACCTTTCTTCTCCTTCTCCCTGTGGTTCTGTTTAATATAAGAACTATCTGGTGCAGGGAATAATGCAACTCTGGCTTTATTTCTGCAACCCAGGGAAAGAAGGCTTCTTTCTTTCTATGCTAGTTCATTTTTACCTGAGGTTCTGTTCAATCCTCCTGTGACATAAATGGGCTAAGAGGCTTCTCAAACCTTCTTCAAAAATAACACTTTTTTTTTCTGGTAGTTGCAATACTTCACATGTATCTTAAAAATTAATGATTATCTATCTATCTGACACATACAAAATTTAATATAAAATGGTAATGTCATAGTTAGCAGCCTGCCTTTATCAAAGATGCCAGCCATGACAAAAGGATAGCTGGAATGACCAATGATGTCTTTGTGCTAAACACAGTTTATTTGGAAGGAAACAACCAACCATGGTTAAAACAACCAACCATGTTGTGAATGAGGTCAGCATACATTCATCATTACTGTCTGAAAACTGGTGCCCACTGCCTCGTGCCACAGCTTTTTTTTCTCCTCTCTGCCAAAAAGGTTTGCAGAACTAGGATTGACCCAGCTCTTTGGAAGGGGATTGGAGAAGGCCAGTACTACAAATACTGATGTAGTATCAGCACCTAGTTGCTTTGATATCACACGGAATCACAGTGCTACTGTGATAGTGATATCTCTCCATCCTTGTGTTATTCATTTTTCAATTGCAGTGTGGGAGGAGGGACCACTGAATACTTCCCTGTATAAAAGGCTTGTGAAAGTTTTTTTTTCTCAGGAATTGCACTCAGAGGTCAGTGCCTGCAGAACACTAGAGCAGCTCTTTTGTATTAGTAAGTGCTCTTCCCCTCGCTCATAGTCTGCCTAGATTTGCATCTGGACTTAGAACAATCTTACTGTGCATGCAAGTTTCTAAACTGAACGATGAAACCAGCTTGCTATATATGGATTTGTGATGAAGATAATCCTTGACGAGATATGTGCTCTATCTTTGCCTTAAGGCAGCCAGTTGATAGTGTCTGATGTTATCCCAGTGCAGCTGTATCATTTACTGGTTTACACTGGTCTTACAATCCTATTGCCAAGAAACATCTCTAGTTACTCTTCAGAGGAGAGGAATGCCTATCTCTCAACTTAAAAAATTACATTCAAAATGTATGTAGTGCATTATAAAAAATTACCTGCAGGACAATGAAGGAGTCACCAAACCTGGAGATGTTCAAGGAACATTATACATTGTGTTGAGGGACATGGTTTAGTGAGAACTATTGGTGACAGGCAGACGGTTGGACTGGATGATCTTGTAGACCTTTTCCAACCTTGGTGACTCTGTGCTTCTGTGATTCTATGAAGTCATGATGGAGGCTGAACACTAAGTGGGGGAAGAGTGTTTTATTAGGCTAGCAAAGTCAGAATGTGGGGAAAATGTTACAGAGCAAGGACCCTTCCAGGAACCTGACAGTGCTGGAGTTGTCTCCCACTCCCACGGAAAGAACCTCAGCTGTGGCAACTTCACCTTCAGCCCTGAATGTATACCAGGGACATCTTCATGTAACGAAATCTTCCAGCTCAGAAACTCCCTCAGCTACTGAGAATTGCATCAGTGAATGCCCATATACAGAATATAACTGAATACTTACTTAACGCCATTTCAGACCATAGAACTATCAACATGTAGTTAATGTCTCTCATATTCTGCACTGACTTGAGCTTTACCTTTCTTAGCAAAGTCAAATACTACGTATTCCAAAAGTGTTAAAAATATAAGCAACTGTGTCGTGTTGGGAAGGAAAAGCCATACACAGTGTATTGCCAGGTACAGATGAAGCTGCTATTATTGACAATGGCCGTTATATTAAGTACAGCCCAGAATTTAACGGGATATAAAGGCAATTGTAGTTCTGTTGCTGAGAAAGAAAAGTTTTACCAGTTCTTCTCACTGATCTCAGCATTTGGCTTCATGTAATTCAATATTGCAACAGCAGGAAAAAAAAAAAAAAAAAAAGTTTGTCAGAGTGACAGTTAAGCCCTGACTTAAACCATAACATCAAGTGTGTACATAGCTGAAAATCCAATCCGGCTGACATTTTGTCTTTAACACATGCTATCATAACTCCAAATTAAAGGCAGCACTTACATTGCATCAGGTTAAATCACACACACTTTGGAAACTTTGGCATGTAAAGGAAGCATAAGGCAACATAAAGATTGTGTCAGACCAAATTTTCAGCCTTCTTTTCTTGGTATTTTGAATTTTACCCAGACCTTCAAGGTTATACACTTTTCATAGTTTAATTTCATTTTCTCCCTAAGGCACTGGTGCATATTTACCTGCTAACTATAATAATTCCTCTGAAACTAAATAATTTATAATAGGCACATCATGATCCTTTCAGATGCATTGTGATCTAATCAGTTGTTTAGGAACTCTTAAATCCTTTCAGGGCTTTTACCTTGAGACAGGCTCATAAACACAAATTCATAACAGTTCACATTTTGGTAAGGTGATCCATTCTCCAAAGCCTGAAAATAAATATAATAAGGTTAATTGAGCATCAGCAACATTCAAACCTTAATTGCACTGCTTGCTCAAAAAAGAAGGGTTTGTAGAAGTGCTTTTGTAAATCAAAGGGATGTTTCAAACTGCGAGCACAGAGAAAAATAGGAACAGTCAGATCTGACTAGGCTGTCACTTTGGCATGATTTTGAGTAAATACATCTAAGTCAGAATCTAAATGTGCCTCAAAGAAAGAATATTTTCACCCCATTGGCAGTCACACTTCAGAATTTTGTTACATCAATATCAGAAATCTGCCTTATCACCTTTATTTCAGTTTTCAGTAATTTGATTGGCTTTCCCATGGGTTGGATGGACTCCTGTTCTGTGCACCCTCATTAACACAAAGTCGTGACACAAGTGACTGCACCACACCATTTCTGCTTGGAATAGACTTTCTGTAGTAAGCCTGTACCAGCCTGACAACACCTTGCTCCTGCTAAAAGATTAATGATGATAAATATGTAACTATAGTAGGGAACACAGGAGATGACTTGCAAAATTTGGTTAAGTAGTAATATGGCAGTTTAACAATGAATGGCTATATTCATTCATGTTGCTTCATGGAGTACATAATGCATACTTCACTGGACGAGTGTGAGCTGTGACTAGTGTGAGCAGAGAAATTACGTCACTACAGCAGAATTCTTACTGCTCTTAACGAACAAATAAGAGAACATTTTCTCCCAACATCCGTTAGTCAAAAATCCTCTTCCACCAACACCTTCTTATTAATCAATACTGATACTGTGTTATCCCTTTAACTTAAACCTCTTGGAAAAATCTCCTATGATGTCTCACAGCCATGTCATTTTTTGTAGATAAATTTCTAATTGCAGCAACTAGAAGCTAAAGCTTGAAAATGTGAACATCATAGACTATGATGCCAGTGCATAAGCAAAATTAATTCACATCTTTTTGAACTTTAAAACATTTCTTTAATCTTTTGAATCCCATCCTCCTTATCATCTTAATCCAAATCATGCTTTTAAAACTACTCCAAATACACACTTACATATAGCACATCGCTTACTGTTCCTCTTTAGAACAAGTTTGACACTCACCGAGAAAGAAAAGCAGATGATAAAGTAGATACTTCTGATGACACCAGCCAAACTCTTGGTTGGTATTCCTTGTGTAGGGAAGGTTAAACTACAGGGGTCAATATGCTCAATTTTAAAGATTAACCAAAAAAAAAATCTCGTGGTTTGACTTTCCAGAGATTGGTGCAAGTGATGCATCTTTAATTCATGTTTCATAAAACAAAAGTAAAACCTGAAGCAAGATCCCATTCTGAAAGCATCGCATCAGTCACACCATCCCATACTTCCTCATTAATTAAGCTGTCCCTGGCAGGTTCATCTGACATACCATGCTTATCAAGGAAAAGAAAGTAGCATAGATTTTTGTAAACTTCCTACGTAAACTTCTGTGATATTCTTTTGGACAGTACTTAGCCCAAAGTGTTGAGAGAATTGTGAAGAAAAATGAAGAAAAGGCTGAAGAAAGTTAAGAGAACTGCAAACCCATGTGTTGGGGGAATAATCTGGATAAAGAAGGAGTGGTCCAATCCCACGCTGCGTTCAGGTTACCTAGATTTCAAATGGAGGAATTGAGTGCAGATGCCTCAGCTTGTAGATGTCCACCTTGAGGTATTTCCTGATATCCCAAGTAAGTAAATCATATGTCAGGCAAAAGGCCTTTCTCTGGAGGTGTTAGATTATCAGCTTCAAGCAAAAACACTTTACTCCTCGTGACATCAGTGAGACTTTTTCCTGTTTTGTTTTGTATTGCTTTGTTTTGCAGTAGGCAGCAGTAAGGACCTCATTAAACTCTAATCTGCATTAATTGAAAACTTAGATGAACCTTAAGTAAATCTTTTGGAGATAAAGAAAGAAAGTCATAAAAGCAACTTTTTTTTTTTCCCTGGGATTTGAACTTTCATTATAGAGGGATATTTCCAGTCTAAGCACATAAGCAATGTCCTCCTCCCCTCATTCTGTGCAACCCCACGGGGCAGGGCATAGCATAACGTTACTCCAATTTCCCTGTTTTCAACTGCTGAGGGACAGTGAACAGATCAGGAAGCCTGTTATTCCAAATCTAAAATTCCACGTGCATTACTTGCTCAAATTAAGCCATGTGATACTGTTTTAGTTCATTGATTTGACAACTGTGACATTTAAAACAATGTTTCTGATACAGAAACTGCTGGAAAAGCAAATGAAAAATGTCCCAAAAGCAAACGAATGAGGAAAGTAAGCACAGCTGGACCTTAATTCTTTAATAAATTGGAATGAATATTCCCAGAACAGATTTTCAGTATTTAGCCATGTTTTTCAATTGCAAGACTTCTGAACTTGCGTGACACATGGAAAACATACCATCCTCTCTCTCTCTCCAAACTGAATATTTCAAGAACTTTTCCTGTCTGAATTGAAGAAAAGCCTGTAAGTTCAAGCATGGTTATCCTTATTTTTAAGCATATTTTTTAAAGTTACAATATGTAGAGCTTTGAAATAATTTTGGCAGCCAATGGTACAAATATTTATTTACTGGGTTTTATGAAACTGTAAAGGAAGTTTTCAATGCCCCCAAAGCCTCCTTCTAAAATGTTATTGTCTACTTGCGTCTCTAATAGTATAGAAAAGATTTTCAAAATATATCAGTCATTTTCCCCAGGCTGCATGGGTATCGTGAGAAGAGAAGAGCAATAGAAACACCTAAACCACCAGTCCGTAGTCCTAGACATGCACTTGTGGGATGGGATATTACTTCCTTCAGCCCTGGGTGAGTTACTAATACTGAATATATCCATGGCTACAGCTACATATGCAGGCTACGCAGGAGCCAAAAGGGAGAACAAAGCAGTGTCAGGAGGGAAAGAGACACAGTTATGATGTCCTGGCAAGTTTAGTATTTTGCTACCAGTCTCACTAATTCAGTCTCTATTCTACCTTCTCCCCTCCTCTTACTTGTAAGATTGGATAATTATTTTTTTTCTCTGTTTTAACCACTTTCCTTCTCATACTTCCCCAGAGTTGTTTATATGCTTCCATCCATGACACCTGCCCTTATCTTCCCTATGTACCCACACCCTCTTTTGCTTAAGCCACCCCTCTAATGCTCTCTGTCTTCACATCTCTTGTCTCCTCTTGCCCCATTATCTCCATTTCCAGTCTTTCTCTCCTATCTTCCTTCCAAATGCCAAAAAAGAGTACACTGTACTTCTGCTCTCCCTGTATCTCAGCATGTTGATATGCTGTGTATCAGGAAACACTTCTTTACAGAAAGGGTTGTTAAGCACTGGAATAGGTTCCCCAGAGAGGTACTTGAGTCACCATCCCTGGATTTGTTTAAAAACCGTTTGGATGTGGTGCTCAGAGACATGATTTAGCAGAGGGTTGTTAGAGTAGTTGGGTTGCAGTTGGACTTGATGATCTTTAAGGTCTTTTCCAACCTGACTAATTCTATGATTCTATTCTATCCCACAGTGGTGTTTGCATCAGTTCCTATTGCTGATTTCAGCATCTGGGCAACAGGGAAGAGATGCATGTGTTTGTTCTAGCATATCTATATGATCAAAAGCACAGTAGAGGTATGAGAAAAAAATAGGGATACTTCTGTTCCTCATAGGTAAAAGAAGAGATCAGCTTACAAACTCGGTTTTTGCACCCTTTCTGCATAATTTGTTGATCAGTCTTTTCTTTCTTCCCCACTCATCCGTGAGGAGTTGAAAAGGGCAGAACCCAAGCAGCACGAAATGGGAGTGAGACTTGCAAAGACAATGAAATGAAATGAATAGACATAGGTAAAATAATCCTAAACCAATGACAGCTCTCTTTATTGTAAAAACTGAGATGATAAAACTGACAGTAAAACTCTTAATCGCCTCTTTACCACCCTGTGCAAGCCTGCTGCTGTCAGGGTCCTGCAGTCAAACCATGGCTGGGCTGAGTAGATTTTTTAGAGTTTCATTCTTCATCTGCAGATTTCAGGAACAAACAGATGATTCCTAGGAGAGGAAGTTAAAATGTAAATTGTCCAATTTCTTCCTTAGGCTGGCATAAATCACAAGTATCGATTGAGTTAGTCTAGTTGGAAAGAGCTGAAAATCTGGACTGCGGTCTTTGAAAGAAAATGCATTTCTATTGTACATTACCAGAAAATTAATTTTTGTTGCCTCCATAAAATGGCTATGGGAAGGAGAGAGAAAATAAAAAGGAACAAAATATTAGATTTAGTTCAGAGTACTGCAGTAGGTTGCACAGTCTCTTCTTGGAGCATCAATCCATCATCAGTACTAAAATAAGATCCTCCACGGCTGCAATGGGCTTTAAAGGAATTCCAAAACTGTGGCCAGAAGCCCAGGCTCCCAACAGCTGACCAGGAAAACAGGGCAAGCTACCATCAAAAACCTGTCAAACCCAGAACATTTCCATGAACCATTTCAGGTTAAACTAATTTCCCCTTTCTCTGTTTTGTCCTGGCTCCCCTCGACTGGAGGTGGTTGTGCCAGATTTCTGTAAGTGAGCAACAGGAAAGCCTGAACAAAACCCTTCCAATTTTGGATGCAGATTATCCAAGAAGCTGTGTCAGGATCTGCCTGGAGTGGGGTTCCAGCTCTTCATTTGTCATTTATAAATTTTTCCCTTACATTTATTTCAAAACCACAATCCTTCTCCTTTTCAGAGTCTTGGATACATTTTGTGAACTGAATGCCGGCTGCCACTCCTGCTGATGCTTGCATCTATTTTTAAATTAAAGCTGAGAGTAAACTGCAGCATTTCTGAGCCAGGCTGGGGCAAGAGGGATAGGAGAGGTGCTTGCAAAGGCAGGGAAATGACATGTCATAGATTTAGGGCCTCTAATTGTTTTCCATTTGGGAAGGCCACTCTTTGCCCACTCTTTTACAACAGAGGAGAAACAAAGTCATCCCTCTCCATGCCACTGCACAACACAAGAACCAGGGAACGGCAAGAAGGCATTCGCTTGGAGCTTCCATCCACCCTGCAGATCCCAGAGTGCACACTTCCATGTCCAGTGAGTGCCCTCCTGGAAGCACAGGGTTCCCAGGCTGCATCTGTACATGTGATAGAGCTGGTAGATAATCCAAGGTGGATGTGAAATATCTCCTCCTAAGACAGGAGAAAAACAGATTAAAACAAATGGGCAACACGACGGCTAATAGCACCAGCAATAGCAACTGTAATTGTCAGCCTTGGAGCGGACTGCGAAGTGCTGCTGTTACTCTATTCTTAGTAATGATCAGTGCTAACTAGCATTTGCCTGCTTAGCGCCCACAGGTCCTTGTCAAGGATCAGGCCTCACCATGTCTGGCCCTGAATATAACGTAATGAAAAGCCGCCATCCTCGAGAGCCTGAAATTGAAGCACCAGTCAGAAGACAATAAGTGAATTCTGCAGAGGAACAGGTGGACCCCAGGGTAAGAATGAGACAAATGTGTGATGACATGGCCTGGAAGTGGCCAAACAGTTACGTGCAAGAGGATGAGAAACGCGGCTATTTCTGTTAATTTGAAGAGTCCCCTGTACAGTCTCCAAGTTAAAGTTGCCAGGCCTTTTGATGGCTTTTCAGAGTTCACGTCCCCCTTCTGGTACACAGCTGTCACAGAGGCGGGAGGAGGCAGCCCCTCGCAAGGTGACGTGAACTGAATGTGGGAGCAGCAGTGTTGATACCTAAGGCTAACTCTCTGCACACAGACCATTTGAACTGCATATTCTGGAAGCCCAACCAGACTTCCCAGGCAGCTAATAAAGGGGATCCATCTTCTGTCCGAGTGCCTGCTGCAAACTGACCAACCGGTCCCTTCCACAGGCTAGTGCTTTTCCAGAAATAATGATGACTTCACTGTCTCTGCTGACCAGCTCAGTACCGAAATGGGAATGGCTCCATACACGTAATAGGAGCTCAGAGACCATGGTAATGAGTATGGTATAAAAAATGACAGATAGGTGGATGGACAGATATCTCTTTATCATTTCCCTGAGCCATCCAGTTTCCCCAGGCACGGAGTGCACCCTGGAGATTTGGTTTTAAGGCAGAGAAAGCTTTACACGATGGATTGAGTGTAGCGTAAACATGTAAATAAAGAATAGCTCTTTAATTTTTTATGAGGAGTGCATTTTAAAGCCCTGCTTTGGCCTCCTTACTCAGGCAAAATTGCCACCTGAGAAAATGGCAGTCATACCTGAACAAACATAACTACCATCTGCAAATAGAGCATCCGTATTAAAAATTAACTAATGAAAAAATATTTGGATAATATTAAGGGAATAAAAAACCTTGTGCTGGGCGTTGGACAAAAAATTCCTGGGGTGTGAAGTACATTAGATGAGGAAGAATCTGAATAGGCCAAATGTTGCATGTTCACATGCTTGGATCCCTAACAAACAGACTTTGCATGGGGAAGCTGGGGGGGTGGGGAGGCAGCAGAGTGTCAGAGCTGCCCTCCTACCAGGCATGACATGTCTGGAGGCAGTCCGTGTGCAGCAGCACGCAGGGGTGACACAGTGCAGGGCTGAGCTTTTCAGCAGAAAGAATAGCACCTAGGCGTCCTGAAGGTGCTGGGCCCTTGATATGCCTATTGGGCAGGATTGTCAAGAGAGCCTGAGATGGATTTGTAGCAAGCAAGCTCCTGAACTGGAAGCTGCAGTGCTGTGCCGAGGTGGAGGGTGCATAGCCCGACCTGGCTGCATGTGTGGGGTCTCACTGCTGCCTGCCTGCCTGCTGACACCGAGGAGAGAAGGCAGCCCCACAAAACAATCCGTGACCCCTTGTGAATGATTGATGTGAAGAGTGGTGCGGCAAAGCAGTGCACACAGCCAGGGACAATCCTGAGTGGCAGGAGCGTGGGCAAGATAGTTGTCTCATAATTGCCCTATTTGCCTTCTAGTGCCTTCAGCCTGTTGTGAGAGGTTTCACTGACTGATAACCATCACTCAAAGGAAACCCATTTCCTCAGAACTCTGGTCCCACTTGCATTGAAGAAAAAAATCTCAGACCTGTTGTTCCACAGAAAAATGCAAGGGTAAATATCACCCACTAAGAGCGACTCCCTGCCATTAGAAACTTCCTTATTTTGTTCCTACCACCAAAGACACCGTGTTTTGCCTAGCTAAAGGTCACAAAAGCAGAAATTTGAATGCCTCTCTCAGCAACCCCAGAGATTTCATACAAAGCCAGTAGCCTGCCCAGAATGCATACACATACATATGCACAGATAAGTATTTACACGCGTGTGTATATAAGGAAGGGGAAAATGCTTCCCTTAACAAAGTGACCTCGTTGTGTGGTGCCGCCATTTAGGAAAGGGGCTGTTAATGAAGTCAGCAGAAGTGAAGCAGTGTTTGTTAAGGCAGTGAAAACACCCTTCCCTCTTTTTTTTTTTTCAGCTGAACTGAAGCCCTCACATGCGATCCACACTCTTGCAGTGTTTAGGTGTAAATAACACTCGGTGTGTACAAAGTTCCCCCTTTCATATTCATTACTGTCATAGCTTTGAAAGGAAAAAAGCAGAGGTCATTTATTAGAGGTTACTTTTCATGCAAAACACCCTGTGGTTGCTGTCATTCAGAACTACTTAGTCTACGCCCTCAGTCATCTATTAGCAGGGCTTCAGGTCATAACCTTTAGTGGCATTTGGAATTCCAGAACCTCTGATTAGTGCAGGATTTACATATCCTTCAGTAAAAAATGCTCCGCTATAGAAATGCATGAAGTGTTGTAAATTTGTTTGGCCTTTTGTCTGGAATACATATGAACTCTGCATTCAAAGTAGGGTGCATTAAACTATATTTGTTTGGCTCCTCTATTAGCGTGGCATCAGTTAACCCATTACAGACGAACGGCCCTTTCAAAGTGGACTCAAAATTAAGCACAAAGAGGAGATGCTCACTGGCACAATTAAAAGATTCAGGTTAGGTGAGCAACCACTAGCACTTTTTCAGGCCTGTTATCTTTTTCTCGGAGAAGTAACCATGTCAGTACCAAGTTTGATTTAATGGTCTCTGCTGGGATTTGTACAATGAAATTTTACTGGAAGGTGGGAGAATACTACTGAGTTGTTGCCTCAAATATTGGTAGTAAGGTGTAACCAATCATGAACTTTTTGGGTTTCAGTAGCACAGAAACATCATTCATTTGCAGGATCAATGCAGCTTTCTTTTTTTTTTCTTTTTTCCTGGAATTTGGAAATAAAGCCAAATTACATTGATCTAATAGAAATATCATTAACAAGCATTAGCATGACTAACTGGTTGATTTAGTTCAGCAGCAAGGATTTGTCAAACAATGCTAAGTTGGTTTCCCAGATATTCAAGTACTTGAGGTATTATTCTGTATTTTCATATATATTTCAAGGAAAACATTTTCAAAGGGGAATAAGGTTCACGGTGCATGATGAGAATCAGTCATTTGTGTATCTGAAAGTACCATAACTGAACTAAATCATACACACTGAAATGTCATTGATGTTCTTTCTCTTCAGGAAGTATTATGATTCCCTTAACTGGATGTGAATCCTAATAGAAGTAGTCTGCTGCAATGGGGGGGCTCCTCTATATCATGACAAAGCTTCACCAAGCCTTTGAGCTGAATTAAATGACACCCAGAAGGCCATTTAACCTGTGGTCTTCCTGGTGAGATGGTTAATTTTGATAACAGCAAGTGCTAATACACAGCATCCACAATACCTGACAGAAGTATTTCCAAACACAACATGTAGACTTTTCATCCTTACATGTCCCCTCTGAGATATTTTTGCTCTAAATTTTCAAAAATATGTATTTAGGATCTACTTCTTACATGGAATGAGTGCATGACCATGTTTGTAGGCTGGTGGAGAGCTTTGGAAATCAGTTTATCTTAACATAAAATCCAGTTAAGAGGTGACATGCTGAACTAAGAAGCAGAAGGTGAAAAACCAAGAGACAGGCAATCTCAACACATAACAAGGCCGTGGTTAAAGGGTAGAAGCATTACTTTTCACCTAGACTCAATCTCAAAGTCCTGTGTTCAAACAGCAATCTCAGCCACCTTCCTGCAAAATTCAGCATTATTTTCAGATAACTCAGTTTTTCATTGCATTAGGTGCAAGTTTAACTCCTTGATGTCCTGAAAATATCAAAGAGAGACAGAATCTGGAATGGTGCTCTCTGCATGGACTGAGCTTTGGCAGACTGATCTGTAGTCAACAAAGAGGACTTCAGCTCCACAGGAGACAATGTCATAACATACTGCCAGTTGTTCAGTTCTGTAGGTAATTTGGTCTTCTGGCAACAAGTTGATAATGCCTGAACTGGTTTTCTGAGTATAAAATGTGACTTTTGATGTCAAGGTTGCACACTGTTTCATGTGAAAGCTGCATTCCTGGAAAAGAAACATCAAATATTTAAATCTCTCTCCTGGTTTTAATTATACTCAATTGTAAAGGGCAGAAAGACTACCCACTGCCAGAGTGACTGGCAGCAATGACTCAGAATCAGCTCACCTTCCAGCAGAGCTGATCACATCTCTCCTTTAAATTGGCATTGATGGGAAAAGACTGGTGAAATGTGTCTGAGGTGACAGTGAACTTGAGTTTTTCACCTCAATAAAGTATCTCAAGGCACCAGAGAGGAGCTGAGGGCACAGATGGAGACATACTTCAGTAAGAAACCTTCACTTTTTACAGAATCACAGTCACAGAATGGTTTAGATTGAAAAGGCCATCTGGGTTCATCTGGTCCTACCCCTGCTCCAGCACCCAGAGCAGGGTGTCCAGGCCCATGGCCAAATGTCTCTGTGAGATCTCTGAGGAGGAGACCCCACAGCTTCTGTTTGTCTCTGTCTTTCTTACCAGAGCAGCAATACCTTTTCATTCGTAAGAGATTTTAGGATTCCAATCTGTGACTGGAAAAAGGCTTTAATAGCTATGTTGGAAATGTTGTTTTCCTACAGCATATGTCTAACACTGGTGTCTTCACTGTTGCTCTTTCCTAAGTTCCCAGGGTTATCAAACTCAGCTGAGTGGAGGCACATCTGCCCCGTCTTATTTTACTTTTTTAAGTTCAGCTGAACAGCAGAACCCAAGGAAAGGCAGATACCAATTTTTTCATTCAGCAGGGTCAGGAAAAAGTGTGGTAAAACCAACAAATACATGCACTCAGGATCAACGATGAAGACATTTCCTATGGGAAACTGAGGTGGAGAATGGGCAAGTACAGGGCATCTCCAGACTGAAAACAGCATCAGGGATCTAGCCATATCTCGTATTCACCTTTTGAAAGCTCAGCATGCTTCAGGTTCTCCAACAATGTAGTCAGAACTCATAGGAGGAAGGACACTGCCGGATGAACGTGGTATCTGGTGCATCTTACACAGGAAGAGCTTCAAAAATACAATCTCTGCCATCTAATCCAGATTTGGCATTGCCCCACCACGCATGAATTCTCACAGTAAACACCACATCATGTTAAGGCTGCTCTGCAGGGACACAGATGAGAGCTGGTTTTCTGCGCTTTCATGGGATTTTGGAAAAGAAAAAAAAAAAGATCAACCACCAATGAAAAGAGAAGCTTCATGCTTGGGGCAGTGCTCATCACCCACAGAATAAGAGCCCCAGGGGACATATCAAGAGTAGGGAAGGATTAATAATGGGAAACAATGAATAGAGAATAGAAAGTAAGAAGCAGTAAAAGACATGGAGGCATGGGATTAAAGCAGTAAAACCACTTTGAAAGCAAACTCTTTCTCACATGGCTGGTTGAAAAGAACAGATGGTATACAGACACTCCTTGACTTACATAGCTGTTTGTCAACATAAGTAGAAGGCCAGCCTACAAATACCCCTGAGCCTGATGATTTCTTGCTGCCTGTGACATGTGCTTTTATTCAAAGTTCACATGGACAGAGGGAGCAGCACTCCCAAACAGGGATTTTTTTGGAGATATGAAGAAAGAGGACTGGAAAACACTACGAAGTCTGTCCCACAGGGGTTAGTGGTGAAAAAGATGGCTAGCTCCAGCAATTTGTAAGGGAACTTGTTTTCTCATATTTGTTCAGCAACAGATCCTCATCCATCAAAGCTTTTGCACTAACTTTATACTGTTGGACACTAACATTTCTACAGACCATCTTCAGTTAAGCTGGATCAAAAATATCTCGCTCAAATGAGACTCAAGAAAACCATTTGTTTATGCAAAATTCAGGGCGTGCTTTGTCATCAACTTTGGCGTGGGAAGACTTAATCCAGTGTTGCAGTTTGCACAACTTGTATAACAGATGGGAACTTAATGTAGAAATACTGCTATTATGTAAACACAATATTTGTGGTCTTCTCCTCAAATAGATCTTCTACCCTTTAACTATTTTCCTCAAAACCTGGTTATATAAAACCACAATTTTCAGGAAAATGTTTTATATAATTTTCAGGTTTAATCTGAAAATGATAAATGCAAGCACTAATTGGTTCCTACTACTGAACACAGAGTGCAACTATGGAGTTTAGTGCTGAGAAGAGTTGTCACCAGATCCCTACCATGTCCTAGCAGTTGTGATATAGCAGACACACACTGAATTATTTGGATGAGATGGTTTAACTTCTTATGGAACTTTAAGGTGAATCAAATATTCTAAACTAAATCAATAGAGATGAATAGAATTAAATAAGTTTAAGTCAACTTCCTACCATAAGTGAAAGTGCTGTGTTTGTATGCACTTATATATATCCACATATGCCTGCAGATTTTGTTGAATTACTCTGATTGCCTGCCTTATAGCTGCAGCATTTTCACTCTGTTTAAGAATGCTGTGACCTTCCCCTGCATGAGAGACTGAATGCAAGAGCAGAAGAGGAATCCGTATGTTCTCCCCTGTGCTTTTCCCTCCTCTGCTTCAGTCCTCCCCCGCATCGTGACACTTGCTCAGTAACAAAGGTCTGATTTTTTCCTTCTTCACAGGTTAGTCTGGATTATTACACCACCATTCTTCAAAACTCACCACCCCCATCTACGTTTGCACTACCTATGCTCTACAGCGCCTTCAAATACAACTCTGCTCTGTCTTAAGTGGTTGTGCACTGACCTTATCAACTTCCCTCGGCACGATAATTATAAACAGCACTTTAAACACCCAATTTATTTAAAAATGAAGTGATCAAGTGAGCACAGCATGACCAGGGCTCAGGAAACATGCTTTTCATGCCTGACTCTCTTGCTGACTGAGTGCTAAGACTTCAGGCAAGTTACTGGGTTTCTCTTCAGTGCTCAGGCACGTCTCTCTCTAAACCTCACGGGTCTCAGAGACAAGGACTGTCTTTTTTTCCACATTTGTAAAGTGAATGACACAGCAAGGCCTTGTTAGCAGCTGAGATCTGTAGCTATTATGGCAATACCTCAAGTGCTGTTAGCATTTTATAATCAGATATTGTGTTGCAAATATATTTAACACCACGTGGTCAATTAACATAGCAGGTCCCTGCCAGGTAATCAAGGTGAGATTTCACTTAAAACAGTAACACTACAGAAAGCATTCAACTGTGGAAGCTGGAGCAGAGGTGGAGTTCATCTTCCATGATAGTTTGCAGGCTTACCAAACCTTTTCCACCCTCCATTTGTGATAGAGCAGAGGAGGGGTCTAAACAATTCACATGTGCTAATTCTTGCACTTGCGTGAAGCTGCTGAATTCATCTCTGACATACGTTAGCCAAAATTTGTAAAAAACTACCATGTGACATAAAGAAAAAAATCCCTGATGAGCTTTCTCTGTCACAAAAGTCTCCAGCTCTCTGAACTTTCTTAGTAAAACATCCGTGAGAAGCACAATATTGCCATTTTTAGTCATTGTCTCATTTTCCAGCTGTTGGTAACGGACGTGCTGCTCTTTAGCTTATAATGATAAAGCTGAAGCCACACTCTCCATGTTTATAGGTCTCTGCTCTTTCCAAGTGGTGACATGCATGCTAAAGTACGGGGTTTTTTTGCCTACAGCTGGAAAAAAATACACCAATAAGACAGTTGGCTGAAACTTATTTTATTTTAAAGAGGTGAGAAGGATTATTGCAAAAATTCCCATAAACATAATGGTGCCTTTTAATGATTTTTAAATACTGAAGAAGTACTTGGTTCATAAGGAAAAGCAAAAAGCCTGTTCTATACTGTGTTTGGTCTTTCTGTATCTAAAAGTGAAAATTCCTATAGACTCTTTTAGCTGTAGATGTGGTTTTAGCAGGGAGGAAGCCTACCAAATCCAGCCAGAACAATCTGTTTATGTAGCGTGTATGAGCAAATCAGTGCTGTGGAGACTAAGACTGCCTGATTAAGACTAGGGAAAAGCCTCTAGTCAAACATTTTGCCATAAATGACCATCTGAAGGTTTTTCCAGAAGGAAATCCACTATCAACAGCAAGCAAAGACAGTAAGTGTCATTTCCAAACTAGGAAACATTACGGTACCATCTTGATGGACTCCAGCAAAACATGATTGATAGGAGAATGCATTGGTACTGGGCTGTTACAGGATCACAAATATCACTGTACAAAATTATACCAGTAATCAACTGTCTGTTGGAGATGCAAGATCTAGGAGACCTCAAAAGATGCTGTTTCTGCTGTGCACCTCTCTGCCCCAGGCTTCATGCTTAATGCTCTTTGGCTGGAAGCTCTGAAAGTTGTGTTACCCACCACCTCCTTTTCTACCTAATGGCAATGCACATACCCACCATATTTGAGCAAACATAGTGAGTCTGGGTTGTGTTTACGTCCCCACGTTTCAAATGTATTCTCAAAAGCAAACACAAAGCAAACTGAGAAAAAAAATCCAGTCCTAATTCCAAAGAAAGCAGTGACAGTGCCTAGGAACTGCTCCTTTTAGTCCACCCATTACACCCATCACAATCTGGGTGACTGGAAGGTGAGGAGGGGAGAACAGGGAGCAACATATGTTTCAAAAGCTCCTGCCCAAGCAGCTTGGAAGATGTTTCACATTTGGGAGGGAAAATATTCATGTATGAAAAGCGTTAGTCACTTAACCACTACATTCATAGAAAATTTGAGAAGACAGTAAAGACTGAGGCCTTTCTGTTTGTTCCTGTTGAAACCCCTGTTTTGGCAACCAAACCAATTCCTTTTTACCTTGCCCCTCTCTCCACTCTCACCACCAATTTAATCTGGAAACCAGTTTAGATGTTTTTCTTAGGCCTGTAAGTTTAATTCTTTGTAGTTGGGTAAAGTTTAGGGTTGGGTTTTTTTAATTGAAAATGCCTAGTTATATGTAACATATGGACTTTATAAAGGTGTCTGTGTACTGAAGGTAAAATAGAAAAAAAAAAGAGTGAAGTTTATTATTTTATACAGTGAAGTGGACAGTCTATATGGCTGATTCTTGAATTAAATGAGTTTTCCAAGAAAATGTTTAGTCTTTCATTGAACAATTATTTTAAATACTTCACCACCAAGACAGTAAGGCAGTGTAAGTTATATGAACCTTCTTTTTTTTTTTTTTTCCTTCCATGGAAACATTTGCTTGACTGATCCCTTATAGTTCCAGAAACAAATATGAGTGCATTTGCTTAAAATAACAAAACCACACACAATACTTAACTCATTAGGATGATTTAGCAATGGTTCAGTATTTCTTTTGGCTGAGTGCACTGGATGAAATCCCATATATACAGTCTTATATTTTATACCCCTACATTTTCTTCAGGTTATACAGTAATCTCTGTCAGACACCATGCCCCAAGTAGTACAAAAAGATATCTGCTTATGGAGTATCCCTGTCAAAAGGGCATATGCAAAAGAGATTTTAAAAATTAAACACGTTTAATGCTTTACACTTTATGGGTGCTAGAGCAGGGAATTAACTGAGATAGTAAACCCATATTCCCCACCACTAGGAACATAAACACAATTGTTGAGCAAAGGCTGTATTCACAATGATGAGGCAAAAATTCACCTCAGTTCTAGAAAATCTAAATCAAACTGCCCTCTCTCCTCTTCATGCCTAATGCATGTAGAAATAAAATCTCTGAAACTGTAAATTTAATTAAAAGAAACATTGTTAAATATATTATTACAATTTCTATGAGTGCTCCTCTATACAGAACTTTTACTGGCTTCCCTTTTTATACTCCAGAATAATCATTTATGAGATTTTTCCTTTAATTCATTCCTCTCTGGTGATGGCACTCATACATTCCTGCAGTATTGAGGCAGTTGATTTTAGCCTAAGAATCATGTAACAAGTGTTGCTGCACAAACTTTCCCATCTAAAACTCACCTGATGCCATACTGCGACCCAATGCTCTGCTATCTACTGCTCGAGACCACTTAGGTACTAAAATGTGACTTTGCCTTGGGAAGGGTGACAAAAAGTACTCCTAAAGAAGGACATGTATTTATAGGGGACCTTCTAACTTTTCTGGTCACATTTTATTATCCTTTGATTTTTAGCCATTCCTCTTCATCTTTCTCTGCCTTTTCTCTGTTTCTTTGGTTGGTTTGGTTTGGTGGATTTTTCTTTTCTTGTGTTTTGTTTTTTTTTTTTCCTTCTATTTCCATAAACAAAATTAAAATAAAAAAAAAAAGTCCAGAAATGAGCAATATATTGAAAATCGATTTATTCTTTTGTCAAAGTAATTGCTAGCTGAGGGTGATAATTTCTTTGTTCAAGGCAGATACAGGGCTATTGTCTTGGCCTTCTAAATTGGTACGCAAGTATCAGTATGGAGCCATGCACAGTGGATGCTGAATATACTGTGTAAGAGAAGTGTCCCTGTCTAACAAAAACTTTTTTTTTTAATGGAAGAAAAATAATGAGACAACCGCACCGCATTTTAGTCCACATTTCTCTATTTCCTTCCCATAAAAGGTCTCAAAGAAATGCAAAGCACCATTGAAGAGTTCAAAGAGGTACCTCAGAATGTGACTGCACATTCAAGGCACACTGACATATTCAAGACTGGATAGCTCTATTGCAGAAAAAAGGAGAAGGAGAGAGAAGAAAGAAAAAAGCTCAGCATACAAAATACAATACACAATATCTAGTTCTACTGTGTGAAACTCACTGCATTCATTTTGCTCACTGAGCAAACTGGGTCCCAGAGTATAACACACACAATAAATCCACCCCATTTTTTCCATAGGAGTTGATTTCTAGAGAAGCTAAAAATCATTTGGTGTAAATGATGCAGAGGCTGATGCAGCTGAATTTATAAATTGGGTTGAAAAGTTTGACGTGTTGAATTAGATTATACCATAGAATGCATCACTAAGTAATTGATATGTACATTATGTGCAAGAGAGAGCTCTGCTAACTCAAGTGTAACTTTTTTTTTTTTTTTTTTTTTTTTTTTGCATTATTGTGTAACTTGGCCATCAGTTCATTGTCAGTTGAACAGATTTTCAAAAGGAGATTTAGTCCCTTATTAGCTGAACAAAAATATCATTACGTTGTATTCTGGTATTCAAAAAATAAAAGAAGAAATAAAGGTTTTAAAAAATGGAAAATAATAGAAAAATGTGAAAGACCTGTTGGGGGAATCTCCCCATCTTTAGGAAGTTTTCTCTGTGTTTGTTCAAGGAATGCAAAAGTCCTGATGAAAGATGGGCAATATCAGCAGCAATTGGAAAGGTGATGGAGAATGGACAGGAATGAGGAACAGACGGTATCCTCAGCTAATACAAAACAACATAATAGATTTCACAAGGAGGTTCTAGGAGCAGAAGAGGAATTTAAAAAATCCTACCAAAAAGACATCTCTGTTTTATACTAGCTGCTTGGTATGTTTCAGGACTTCTACTGACGATCTGCATTTATTTCTAAGAGATGAGAGCATTTCCCTCTGCAATTACTGGAATATCTGCCTTGATCCACTGCTGATTACAGCACAGGGCCTTAAATCTCTGTAATCTGTCTGAAATGTTATTAAATATTAGATTCAGTGTGATTTGTTTTCTTATCACTTTACTTGTAACTTTACTGCCATTCACTGCCAAGAGACCTTGAACTGGAGGCTGCTGCTTTAATCTCAATTTGTTATACTAAAATGCAAAATTAAAGAAAAGTGAAGAAAGTTGAATATTACCAAGGAATGTGATTGATCACATTGTGTCATTTCTGAGTTTTAATATTATAAACTGAATTTTATGATACTCTACCCTAATAGTGACGTATTTAACATTTTAAGACTGGGTATAATAATTTTATGGGGCAAAATGGGTATTGTTAGAAGATTATACAGTAGTACTTTGTCAAATCCTTGTATATTAAATACCGAAACACTATGATAAAATAATGGTAAGAGACTGACTTCTCAGAGAAGTGAGATCATCCATCCTTATGCCTCATCTCTGCTTAAAGATCTCCTAGAGGTCTCTGGTCAGCAAGAACTGCAGCATGCAGCTTGTGCCACCATACTGCAGAGCACGGCAGTAATGGACAGTTAGCATTTATGACATCCTGGCCGTTTTAATTTGAAAATGCAAAGTAGGGCCATTTTTATATCCTGACAAATTCTGCTTAGCTTCCAGGCAATTCCAGTTTGATATATACCAAAGGGAACAGGCATGAACATGCTTTCAAACAGTACAAGAACAGCCAGGAATGGATCCCTTTGTTTTTCTTGAAGTATTTGACAATTTCCCAAAAAAGGCATCCTTTCTTTCATATCAACTTTCTCTACATCCAAGTTCCTCTAATGCATTTCTGGCACGCTGCTGATATTAATGCCTGTTGGTTTGTATCGTATTTTCTTGCGGTGTCCTCCTTCCCTGATCACCTCTACCTTCCTCTCAGCTTCACTTTAACTCTGGAGATCTTGAAATGTAAAAAAAATAAAATAAATGAAAACCTTAGACATCCAAATCTGTGTTTGAGTGAATGGCCTCACTGGAGCGCAGTAGGAAATCACATCAGTTGTAACATTGGTCTGTCTGGGTCTGTCAGAGGTTGGTGGTCTATCATGGTAGAGATTGGTGGCCTTATGGCCTCTCTGGCTGAGAACAAGGAATTTTTCTCTGTTGTCAGGAGTCTGAAACTCAGATGATTTCCAAATGCAAAATGAACACAGATTAATAATAATTAATCAATAGCAAGGTCAAATGTTGTATATATATAACTGTAGTATGCAATATACAATTGGTAGTAACGTACTGCCTTATGAGGGATATGGTCGGTAGGCATGGTGGTGGTGGGTTGATGGTTGGACTTGATGATCTTAGTGGCCTTTTCCAATTTTAATCATGCTATGATTCATATGTGCAGAGTATGGACTTACCAAGAAAGCACAGGATTTGCAGCCATGGAAATCTGTAGATCAGGAAACAACATGAGCCATTCTGCTGTGCTGTGTCTGTCTGAATCACTGTGAGCTTTCATACAAGCAATATTCCTCCTTAGCAGTCTATTCTTAAAGTGCATACTATAAAACGAGGCTACTGAGACTTGCACATGTCGACTGTCTCTACTGATTTTAATTCACTAAGTAGCAATGCTGCACAAGGTCAGTTTATGTGGAAAAATCTATATCAGTAGGGGCACACATTGACACATCCCCAGGATTTGAAATTAGGTTTTCCATATGAAAGTATAAGGTCTAATAATGAGAAAAATACCTATTGAAAAGAATCACAACAGATTTTTATATATACATTGAGAGAAGCAATGAGTAGCAGTGCCACAGATTCTTAATTAAATAGGTTTCTCTGTAAAGACTGTGGATTCACAAAAAATCAACATCAGATAATGAGGTCTGCTGAAATTTTCAATCTATTCTAATTAAAAAAACCCACTCTAAATAAGAAAAGACAATGTTACCTATCTACAATTAATGCTCACAAAAGGGTTAATTTTAGCATTGACTGTTCTAGAGTGTGTTACAGTTCTACTTCAGAAGCTCTGGAGCAGTGATGTAAAGCTCCAAGCACGATAATTTATTGCTTAAATATGTCATCTCTTGCTGGTGAGATACAGGAACTGAGCTCTTTCCCTAATCCCTCTCCACCAAACACCAACAAACAGGTTGAGAACAAGCTTTGTCAACAAACAGGTTAACAAAGTTCTTCCTACATGGGTGTTTTCCTGGCTCACTCAGATTCCCATTGGTGACGAATACTGTACACCTTCACCATCTATCTTCTGCTCCCTGGTTTTTGTGCACTTGCTCTTTATTTTGGTCTGTCAGAGAGATTAATTTTTTACTGTATTGTTTAGTTTAGAGAATCACAGTGTGGGAAAACACTGGAGTAAAATTTTGGGAAACTCAGAACTGCCTATCTATAAGAGAGAAATAAAGTTGAGATTAGTTCACCTGTTGTATTCACTTTAAACCTTCTAGAAACAATAGAAAATATGAAGGACAAACTTCATGCGGAGCTGTTGGAGCCCCAAGGAAGCTAAACAGATTCTCTCTACACCCATGGAGGGTTCTGGGAAGAAAGATCACAACTGTCTGCCACGTTCTACCACCAAATAATTCCCAAGAAAATAGTGTAAAAAAGAAATCAATTTCTCTGCCTTCACCGCTATCCAGGGGCTCAGAACAGAATAGAAAAACAATTTTTAAAGATGCCAGTTTTGCTCATGGTGAAAGAAAAAACCCTTAAGAATACTTTCAAAACAGAAGTGAACAGCAACAGCAATTCCCTAATTAAAATAACATAAAATAAGAAATCAGCATCTATGGAATGAAAAATGATCCTATCTGATCATACTGGAGAAATATGTGCACTTTTGTAATACACAATAAGGAAATGACAGCGGTGGTTTTTCCCTCAGTATTGCTTTTTTTTCTCACCTTATCAGAAAACCAGAAAAAAGAAGGGGAAGGGGAAGGGAAAGGGAAAGGGAAAGGGAAAGGGAAAGGGAAAGGGAAAGGGAAAAATTAGGTGGAAACATGATAGAAAAAGGAAGCAGTGGGAACTGCGCTCTCCTTAATTTCACCCTGGGATATGTCAGCAAACATGAAGAGATGCAGTGGCGATGGAGAAAATGGTTGTGGCAATCTGGAGCTGCATGTTTCATGCCAGGGTCATCCCAACATGCACACCATGCACACTGCATGGAGCAGTTCTTGGTGGCAAGGCTGGGATTTGCTTTGCTGATTCTATGGAGCTGCTTCACAGAGCAGGAATGGGGATTTGGGGCCTGGGGAGCACCATTCTGTGTAAGGGCCCTGCAGTAAGAGGAGAGGACTCAGTGTGCCTGCACATAGCGAGGTGCTGAGCTAAAAATGACTCTTCCTGACACAGCACTGCTGGGACTTGGCACATGTCTCTATAAAAATTATAAAAATCAAAATCCACCTAATAGATGAGTTAGACTTCTAAAAACAGTCTGATTGTGTATCAGATGTATTTAAGCAAAAAGCCTGAACAGCCAAGAGCCTGTCCCAAAGCTCTAACATCCTAGCAATCATTTCAGGGAACATTTTTATGCTATGAGACAGCTGTGGCACAATACAGTCATGGTGTTTGGGCTTGTCAAAACAAACAAACGCTGCTAGGTGAAATCTGCTGCACAAAAGAGCTAAACAAATTATGGGGTAGAGGCAAAATCAGCCACACCATCAGTATTCAAGACTTGAAGGAAATAGTGGAAACTTTCAGGGTCTGAAGGCAAGAGTGGGAAAGCTAATTGAGCACAAATGAAAGGATCTATTACGGCTGAAAGAATAAGGGAGAGTACATGCAGGACAATCCTCTCATTTATGGTTCAAATATCCAAAGATAGCATGGAGCACAGCTTTAAATACAATTTACAGCCTTGATTACAAATGACTATGTGCATCAACTTGGAAGGAATGCAAAGATCATGAGCAAGAGAAACAGGCTGCCTTGTCTAAAAGGAAAGAGAAGGCAATAAGTGAAGGCGGAACTCAGCTGGACAGTCAGAAGCAATCGGAATGTGTGGAATTATGAAATAGTGCTTTTAGAAACCTGAAGATGAACTGATTAGTGGCCAAGAAGGCTCACATTTAAAATAACCGAATTGCCCAGTGATAAGATTATAAAGGGAGATTTATGCCAGATAATAGCAGCAAGATCAGAGGAAAGGGAGCATCGTTCTGTCCCTGTGTCTTCCAAAAGCAAGATATAAAAATATGAATGCTGTAAAAATAATAAGTGCTGGAAATGAAGAGCAAGGATGGGATCCCGCTTTTATAGGATATGGGTAAGCTTTATTCCCCAGCTTACAGAAGACTCAAAACCACTCTCAAAACACCCAACTTGTGAATTACTCTCTACCCAAAAGCTGCCCGATCCTCACTGTTTTGACATTATTTCTGTAATTTTTACATTCATTCATTCACAGACTTTGAAAATTCTATAAACCTTACAAAATCTCTGGCATCATTTGGGCTGTGCAGCAAGCATGTCAGCCACAGCCCCATGGATCTACGCATGCCCAAAAGGCAGTGCAACCTTCAGATTGCATGGGCTGTATCTTCTCATGCTTTCTTTCCCACATCCACTTCAGGCTCCCAAGGGCATTACGTACCACTATGGCTAGCAATAGTCAGAAAAAAAAAAAACACATCAGCTTGCCACAAGTCACAACTTCTCTATTCTCTCAGAGCCTGTCTGAAACCAGAAACTCACTGAAAGCAACTGATGGAGTTACAGCTCAGTTACAGGGCGGGTTATGCACAAGCAGGAGCAAGCAGTTGGCTGAATGTATGATCAGCAGACATCAGTGGCTGAGCACTCAGCCCTGGTACTTGCTAAGGGATAAGGGTAAGGATGCATAAATCTCTAGACAGCCCTAAACATGGCTCACTCAACTGTGCCTCCATGATGTCGGGCTGAATTATCAGCAGTGCTCCACATGCTCATGGGTAAATCCCAAATTTAAGAAGCCTCCACTCCTAGTGCACCACACAGCAGCTCCTCAACTAAACAACATTAAGGAATTGTGCATGTGTCACTGAAACATCACAATCCTGCTGGAGCTGTCAGAATTGTTTTCTGAAATTCACAGGTATTGAGAATGATGCAATGGCAGCACCTACTTCCTCTCCCATAACCAAGAGCCACATTCTTCATGACTGTGGAGGTCTCTGTCTGTGCAACAAGGAGGAAGAAAAAGAGAGGCATCTTGATGGCTAATTCAAGTCTACAGGGACTGCATCTGTGAGCCCCAAAAGTAACCACACAAAGGACAAAACCAACATCTCCTCTGCTTTCCTCATTGTAACCACTCATTGTGGACACAATAGTGCAGGAGTGTGAGCATTTTTATTTCTTTTGTAAGGGCACTTTTCTTAAGCAAGGCAGTTAACATGAATAGCCAAGCATAGCACCATTTCCCCACAATTACTCATTTTCAAGAACATTGCTTTTAAAAAGAAAAGAGAAACAAAATATATGGCATGAGCTCCCAGTTTCAGACTGGGTGTGGAAGAAAATAATGGCCACACACTGCTATACAATTAGGTCTGTCTTGGAAAGGAATTATAGTGATGTTTTTCTAAGCAATGCCAGGTGGTTTATTCACCAAATAATGAGACACTAAATGGATCTAAAGATTCTTGGCAACTGGTAAATGCTTACCTTGGACTCCCTACTCCTCTTCAAGAAATGGTTTGCTTTTCCCAAGAGTTTTCCTAAGCAGTTCCTCAGCTGTAATCAAAAATAAATAACAGTGGTCTGAAGGTTGGTTAACTTACACTTGTTTAATGATACAGCTCAGGGAACCACAAATGCACGTGAGATGTCTCACTGATTTAATAAACAACTTCAGCTGCCAGACAACCTTGATTTCAAAGTCCATAATTCCCTTAAAAAACAAACAAACAAACAAACAAACCAAAAACAACAAAACAACGTCTCCTGTTGTGGTTAACTTCATGTCTGTCTATAATCTGATATAAAAAAATCAACATTTTTAGCAAGAGCAACAAAAGTGTACATTTTTAACTACGCTACAGAAGAAGAAAGACGGTCTCAAAAGCAGGAGAGCCTTTAGCAGTAGTGGCTTCCGCAAAGACTTGTAGCCAGAGCCCAGCATTGAGCACCACAGTGGCCAGGCTCCCAATTGCTCCAAAGGCGAGCAAGGCATGGAAAAGCTGTATGTCAGCAGACTTATAGCAGCCTTCTCACTCCACACTGACAGTGAAGCAAATCTGTTCCATGGAGCAAGAGGGCCTTGAGTGTCCCACTTCCAATATCTACCCAAGCCAAAGTGCCAGCCAAAGGCAAAGTTGGGCCAGGAGGTCCATGGACATTCTTGGGGCTCTGCCATGCCCACAGCAAGAGACCCAGCCCAGCAAAACACCATATGAATCTCCCTATTAATCACTGGGAAACTGTATACGCAGCCTGGCTGTAACCTCGTACACTCTATTGCTCTGCGTTGCTCTGTCTTCAAAAACTGGAAAGAAAGCGCTCTAGCTCCAAACAAAACTAGCTCAGAAATGGTGCACCTCATATACATGTATCCATAAAGCAACATAATGAATAAACCTGGGGTTGCCATGGACTGCTGATGTTAGAAGAGTGGGCTTCTCTGTTTTCCTCATTGCTGCAAGTTGGCTCCCGTATCAGACCCTCATGGACCAGGATTGAAGCCAAGGTGCAGAGAAGCACAAGCACCTAGTGGATAACAGCAACTGAACATAATACAGAGGAAAGGCCTTGCAGAAATACACCAATTTGTAAATGTCAGCAGCTGGCAAATCAATTAGTCCATGTTAGAGGGCAAAGCACACGATAAAAGAAAATAATGATGTAAAAAAAAAATGCTTTGAATCATGTTTTACTTATGATTTCTTTTCCAAAGATTTTATATGTAAAATTAGTACTGCTTTGGTCATCTCTGTCCAAGACCTCTCCCAGTCACTTCAAGAGCTAGTTGCAGAGAGCAATTCAAAATATCATTTATGTGAATATAAGTGGATAGCTATGTAAAATCCTACAATATGTCTACTTAAGAGTAATTTTCTAGAATATTCTACAGAATGCTAAACATGTTGAGCATTGCAGGCCTTCTCAAGAAGAGCTAATTACAATGCCCAAATTAATATTTGAAGAAAATCTTGAAGCAATGACTCTGTTGTCATTTAAATACGTGACTATTGTCTTTATAATGTGCTGAGCATAATAACCATTTCTATATGCTCCAAGTGATACATTACCAAGTTGAACCTAGAGTTTTCCCTTCTTTTGTTATGGGTTCATAACCCTGCTGTATTATCTTCCATTACTCTATAGCTTGCTAATGCATAATTCAAGCCTCTGTTATTGACAAAAAAGTGGCAGAAAGAAAGAATATTTCAATGACACTTTCCCACATAGATAGCATTGCTTTCACTTCAACTGGCATCATTTCCATACTAAAGCCAAATCCCTTAAAGTATATTAAGTATCATTTTCCTTGCTTCTTTGCAGTTGATTCACTGGGACAACTACACCTGCTTACCTCCATCATCTGAGAACACATTATGGCAAGGCTGTTTTTTCTTTTTAAGATAGGTTTCTTGCTAAAAGAACAAAGATGAGGAGCTAATGTGTGACATCAGCTGCATGCTAATCTCTTGGTTTAACTAGAGCTTGGCTTCAGAACTGATGTCACTCTTTCCTCAGATGTGTGTAGGCATTAGAATCATTTTGTGATCATTCTGCATTCCTGGTTTGAATTCCTTCCCTTCACAAAATAACCATGGAAGTAAGCATACTTAGAGTTCCCGTGCATCACTGACCAAAGGTCAAATTTGTCCTCACATACACCTATGCAATACTTAAAAATCCCACTCATGTTAATGCTGTTGCTTCGAATTCCCACAGGCGGGAAGAAGTTTGAACTTTTCCCACATTGGAGAAGCATGGTGAGAACTCCAAGCGCTTTTAATCTTTACCGTGCATCCTTCCAACGGTATAAAAGTGACACAGAATCGTGGATAAGCAGAATAACTAGAAACAAAAATTAACTGTAGAAAGAGGGAAGCATCAAACTGAACAGGTTGAGACTGGCAAGTTCTTGCGCCTCCACAGACCCTAAGCTCAACGTCCCCCTTGTTTGGGGGAGGGGAAGGGGACACATAGAAAGGACACCACGCCTTTCTTTACAGATTGCTATAGGGCAGTGGGCTGCTGTCCTCCTTTTGGTCTGGCCCAGTGGAGAGGTTGCCATCATATCCTTTTTATGCTCTCTATTGTTTGCAGCTGGGCATACCATACAAGAGCATGCATAGGGTAAGGCTCATCCGCAGATTTCCTACATGGTCATGCATTTGTCTGACCTGTGAAATCCTGCTCTTGCATTTAAACTGTGGGGAGCCTGGACTCAGTCTGAAGCCAGACTGCCTGGAGATCCCACCTGCCCCTGTGACAAGCAATGCCCACAATCCAGACAGCATTATTTGTAGGTATCCTTGTTGCAGTAAGGGCAGATTGGCTGAAACCAGGTATGCCAGGGCTCATCCACAGGGCAAACAATGCCTTCAGAATACTGCACAAATGGCCCCCACACCACACTTCTCAAAGCTGCAAGTGGTTTCCCTTACAGGCAGCTGGAAGGCACTCAAGCATGTATGCAAGGTGAGCAGAGGGTGAATTTACCCTCAAGCCTAGCCGAGAGTCACTTCTGCACAGCAATCTACATGCTGCTATACAGTGCCTAGCACAGACACCTACCTAAAAGGACTTTTGTATAATAATGGAAACAGCAGTATTACAAAGGAAGTTGTTCCACCAAAATTAGCAAGAAATATGATCTGAGGTGTCCCTCCAAAACACATGGTATTCCCCAGAGTCACATTTACCAAACCACACAGTGGCCAAGTCAACATTCAGCCAGGTTTACAGCCATGATGCTTCTTCCCATGCTACCTAAGCACTCACTTCCTTCTTGCAAGTTCAAATTCCTGAAGCGCTGCAGCTCTGGCTACTACCAAAATGATTTCTCTAGACTTATGTGCTTGTCTTCTAAAAGCTCACACAATCTTAATAAAGACTCACTTTCTGCAAAATACTCAGAAAATAAAATTCAAGAAACAAAATTCAAGCGGGTTTAATGGTTTCTCCAGCTGTGTCTCATTTTAAAGACACCATTTATTTAACAGAGCCAATGCAAAAAAGAAAGAACTCAGTTACCAAATAATTTAGTGTCATGCTCAGAAAAAAATAGCAGTTTAGGACAGCAATGCTGCTGCTGCTTGAACTATTCCCCTTTTACTTGCCTTAACCTAGAAGCCACGTAACTTCTCACGTCTTGTGCTTGCAGAGGAGAAAAAATAGAAATGATTTAAATAGCTTTGCAGGGAATTCCTTAGATGTTTCTAACCCTGAACACACTAAAAATTCCAGGAAAATTATAGGAAATGGAGTAGCCCATAAACAGTGTGCTAGGAGGTAAATCATCAGCCTGCTTGTGTTATTTCTGATGCTTGCTTGCTGCCTCTCCTTCCTGCTACCTTGAACACAGTGCTTTGTCAAACATCATGTACAATGCTGAGCAAATAAACTGATCTATAAAATCATCCATCAGATTATCTTCAAGAATAACAAATGGTGAATTTGCTGGAATTTCCCTTAGGTCTGATTGGATTTAACCCCAGTGCTGTGGACAGTCTAGCTCAGGAAGTTCCCACAGGCTTCCTGCGTGTTCCTCTTGCCCATGAATGACCTCTGGCTAAATGCTAGTGAGCCTTACACATGCAGAGGATGAAAGCAGTCTTGCAAAGAGCCTCTCCAGAAATTACCATCCAGAGTTACCCACCACACATAGGGTCCCACAGGGATTGCTGGCACAGATCCCCAGCTCAGGAGCTCGAGGCTGCTGGCTCCTCTCAAGGGATGGTGAGCAACCAGAAACCAAGCACGTAATCAAATTTCCACACAATCCCACCTTCTAATTAGCAAATTTCCACAATTCTTTCACTGCAAAGAGCACCAGAGCCTGTCAGTAGACCTACAATTTCAACATACATACATACAATGTGTGTAATACCACATCTGCAGCAGGCTTCCTTCTGACTAGCTTTGGAGTAATATAGTCCTGGTATGCTATCTACTTGTAAAGGAAAAAAGGAAGAGCTAAGAAACAATCATTCCTATCTTGACAGCAGGTTTTTGTGCCTTATCTGGAGCTCAGTCACACAACTATCTGCCATTTGTTGGCAGGGAGTAACACAACTCATCAAGACTCTGGCAAGATTTTCTCATCTACAGAAACTTTTCCCACCACTACTCCGGAGGTGCCACCTCCTCCATGATGCAAGAAACCTCTTATGGCTGTGCTCTCTGAAGGGAAAAGAGAGGAATGTGTAAACAGGAAAGTTTGGGAAGACAGCAGCCAGCAAACCAAGCATCATCTGCAGTGCTATCAGGACAGACCTCATAGGTGAGCCAGCTGAAGTGACCTCCCATTGCTGGTCCCTTCTGCAAGGGCAGACCCTCTGTCTCCACAGAACAGGGACTGCTCTCTAAAACGTCATGGTAAGAGCAGGAAACGGTGAGTTTGTGACCTCCCATCACTAAGGAAGGTCCCTAGCAGAAGTGTTTTTGGAGCACCATCCTAGTACTCTGTGGCAAGCCACAGGTCTCAGAAACCACCAGTGGCTCGTTCATTGTCCCAGGTACACACAGCATGGCAGTGTCCCAGAAAAGTAACCAGGATCCTGGGAGTAAGATGAACCGGAAAACCAGTGCCCCTTTTCTTTTATATAACACTAGAACAAAGAATATTTAGAAGATGAGTAAGTCACTTTCTCTCTTCTTAGAGAAGTCTTCTAAGACCCCTGCGATACTCAGGTTGATGATGATGAAATATGACATAGAGATTTTCTCTTACAGAAAGGAAACATGGGTGTGTCACATTTTCTAAACTCTTGAAAAGTAACTTACCTCTGTAGATCACACTGATAATATAGGAACAAACAAGTCAAGCCATCCAGTATATCCACCAGAACTGGTTTACAATAGAAAGCAGTTCACAGAGAGAGTCAAGTGGATGGAGCCATCTCAGTGTCACTTATTTTTTAACAGCTTAGAGCATTCCCAGCTCTTTCCATCTAATATACTAAGAGGCATCTTAAAATATTCTGGGTTAGAATACTATCTGAATGTACCCTCGAGCATCCTCAAAGGATTGCTGTGGTTCAGTATCTGCTTAAAACACTATGCCTTCTTGCCTTTTTTTTTTCTCTCCTGCTTGGGGCTAGACAGAGTCTGCTTGTTTCTTGAAAAGAGCAATATGCTTTTCAAAACCCCTTGGGTATTGGACCCTTCAATCCAGCCTCGACTTCTCATAATTATGGTCCTAACTGCAGCTCGTGTCCCTTGCAATGAGCAAGACCTCTTCTAGTTAAGTTCCAGAGTTTCTGCTCCACTTTCACAATCTTTTGATCCCTCATGCTGTGGACTTTGCCTTTTATTGGCAAACTATTCACTCAGAAAGTTTTGGTGATTCTCTATGGACCTCTTGTTGTGCTGCTACATTCACCTTAGTCCCATCCTCATAACACATTCCATCTACCTATGTGAACTTCAGAGAGTCAAAACTTAGCCTCTTACTTCAATGTGCTTTCTCCATCTCTTTTTTTCATATAGCCCTTTGGCAATATCCACCTCAGTATTCAAACCCACACAGCTGGGTCATGTTCATGCTCTTGACTTCTCACCCCAAGCTATAACCAAACTATCTTGCTTTATGCCTGCTTCCTATTCCCAATATGGTATCTTTTTCTATATCTCTCAATAGCAGAAGCGTCCTTCATGTTGACTAGTAACAGGTGATCAGTTGGGAACAAAACTTGTTTATAGTACAATACAGATTTTTTTCTCCATTCACACTTTGCCCTTTGTCCAACAGCCTTGAGATAAAGGCAATTCTTTGGTGCAATTAGTTTTTTTATTTTTTCCTCCCAAAATAGTACCAATGGAGCTCAAAATAGGTTATATGTAAGTTTAAAAACATATGAATATATATGTGTAAGTTTCTCTCTAAGCACCAGGACCATGCAGGCACTTTGCTATCTCTTTTCATAGAATGGCCCAACGTGGCACACATACTTTGAAGTGTCAGGCATGACAAATGTCTGAGTGCACTCCAAGACACAGCATCACATGGTACCAGGGGAACAGGACATGTTTAGGGGTTATCACAAAATGTGCATGATGTCAAAGCTTGGGAATCGTTGAAGATCTGACAGTTAATAGCAGATTTATTTTTGCACAAACGGAAGATGCTGTCATCCAAAGGATGATTTTAACTAGTTTGCATATAAGCAGTCTTCTATAGGACAGGCAGGGGTGCCAATTTAAACTTAGTCTTTTCACTAAGGACTTTAAGTAGTTTCCAAATACTAAACCAAAAGCTGTTTTGGCTAATCTGCTTTCCACTTTGCACTATGTAATGAGTTACTCATGACATGTTAACAGAAAGAATTTCAAGAATGCAAACAGAATTGTGACAGTGCTGTAGCTGACTGTCATCATGGAAAATGTTTCTCCAAGTTCAACTTTCAGTCAGTGCAGGACATTCAGGACACAACACTGCTGTGGTGAAGAGTGGTCCTTCTTTCATCTGCACTTCAGCTATAATGAAACACACAACAACAGAGAGAGGAGCGAGAGAAAGAGATGGCAGATACACTGAGAACCTGCAGTGTAGATAATCAAACCCTTTATTGTCTAAGTTACATTAGACTTGCAACACCATAAAAACCTGTTAAGAAGAAGAAACAGTAGATTGGTAGAGGTAGTAGAAAGTCCCTGTAACAGTCATAAAAGGGCTTTTACAGGAGTGTATCATGCCAAAGAACTTATCATGTCATTTAAAGGAGCTGATCAAAGCCCATTGACTAAATAAATAAAGAACACAACTCAATTTTAAATACTACGGCCTAGCTAAAATAACAAATCAATACAATACAGCGATAAAGAAAAAGGAAGAAATCATGGGAGTCATTTGAGAAAACAGATGGTCTTTAGGGTTGGCTTTCTCCCACCCACTCTTATTTCTGGTTTAATTAAGTGAAAATCTCATTTCTATGCTATACACAGCATATAATTATTTAAACTGATTTTCCCTACTGTTGTTCTTCATGTAGCTAAATCATGATTGTAAACTTTGCTGATTAGTACCCTGGTAATGGCGATGACAGCACTAGCTTCTCTGTCAGATATTTGGAAGAAAAGCTCCAGAAAAAAAGCTTTTGGCTCTAAATGTTAACTAAGATTTTTTTTATATCAGCTTGCAAAGCAAAATTAAAATGAAATAAAAAAGAAAGAAATTACAAATGTACGCTACGCTTTTGTGCCATTTTGGGTACACAAGAGTTTTTAATAACTAAAACACAAACAAATAGGCTAAACAACTAGCTTCTGTGCATTCCTGAACCATCACCATTATTTCCATTCATGGAAAACATGACTCAGAAAAGCAACGAAACAAAGAACAAAACCGAAAAAAGAAACTAATAATAATAATAAAAACAAATGAGAAAGCTAGTGCAAACCCAAAATGATAATCATTAAGCAACACAGCAAAATATTTCTCTTTTTTTCTCTCTCTCTTTTTTTTTTTTGGTGTACAATGGAATGTGTCTATGCGTCCTCCCTCAGAATAACTTCACAGAACAGTTAATTACAGTCACTTGTAAGCATTTGCACAGACATTCCTAACTACACCAAGACTTACAGAGAATTCTGGTATACATCTGGTGTAATGGTATAAGGAAAAACTAATAAAAAAATACACAACAGAGTTAATTTGCATTGTTGCAAGTGTTGTAATGTAACAAAAACTGTCAAGTAATTTAAAACAAGTAATAAGAAGTATCCAGAACCAATTACCAACTAGATTTTCTCTTTAAAAAAGCAAACCCTCCCCCCCTCCCACCCACCAGAACTGTTAGAACAGAAAGATCTCGCTTTAAAGGGTATTTTTTTTTTTGTATTTTTGTTTGCTTTTTTTTTTAAACAAATCTTTGTGTCAGAAGCCCTACAAAAACAGCACTATTCCATTATTGTATTAAGTAAACTGTTGCTCTCACCTGTAGTAAAGGTTAGCATCATTTCTGTACATGTAAAATTATTGCTTTTTTGAAAAATATATTTAGCATGCTAAGTTTTTTTAAATTCCATCTCCTGCCTTTACAAAATGTTACAATTTAAAAAAACAAAACAAAACAAAACAAAAACAAACAAACAAACCTAGTAAAGCTTTTGCAAAAAATTTTCACAGAACGTTTTCTTTCAAGGCAGCAGTAACTTTTGATAATGCATAAAATTATATGTGCAAAATCTGAAAGTCTCAGAACTATTACCATCACACATAGTGTCACAGCAATAAGGAAAGAAAATATTTATATCTGTGGAATACATTTTAATTGCTTACACTGCATGGTTAACAACCTGTTATGTGCCACAACCCCACCTTGGAAACTTGCAGTTAAAGAGTTACTGTAGAAGAGGTATATAAAGCTTTTTTTTTTTTTCTTTTTCCCCCTCATAACACCACCAGTGATCACTGCGTACAAGACATGACACATCGTATGAACATTAACCTGCCACCACAACAGAAGGACCTCGTCTTCTCAGAGTGTGGCTGGGCCCAGGGAGGAGCAGAACAGCTTCGGGCTGAGGCACTCCGTGACACCTTCTCCATTAGCAACATATGGATGGGTGACAGCTGAGCAGGTCTATTTATTTAATTGTTTGAAACGTGAAGACTTCCTTTGTGATCAGGTCGAAGAAAGTAGCCCTGTTACAAAAAAAAGGTCCTGAGAGTAAAACACAGAAGCCTGTTTTTCTTAGTGTTCAACGAGCTTTTCTTTTCCCAAACAGAATAGAAGCTTTTCTGTGGAAGTGTTTCCATTTCCATATTCACATACTATTAATGGTGCGCAGTCAAGAACAAGAGCACTAGAAATGCAAGTGGTCCCCAAACTGTAATGAAACAAACCATTGCAGAGTGACGGTCTTTCTCTTTAGTCCCTTTAATCCTTCATCAAGCATTGCTTTCTCAGCACCGAATGCCACCTTCTTCCTACACCCCCCTTCTTCCTCTCTCTCTCTTTTTTTTAATTTGCTTTTCAGCATGACAGGCAGTGGCAGTTTCATTAATTAATACTTCTCCAGCCCTCGAATCCACTGCTGTTTTTCAAATGTATCAAATAGTCACTGTGAGCATCGGGGAGGTTTTTGTTACAGTGCTTAACTTCTTCATGCTGTCCAAATCACATAAAGTTTAATTTTTCCAGTGTCTCAAACTTCTCTTGATTAATATAGATGCCTCGCGCTGCCACGGCGCTTGCCAACTCCACTGTTTATTATAAAGGAAATAAGGAACCATGGGACTGATTAGTACGTCAATTTATATATATCTCGTGTAGCATCTTCATTTATTTCCCAACGACGAGCGGCGCGGCGGCACCCCCTGCTAGCAGAGCGCGGTGCCGCTCCCAACGCCGCACAGTGCTGCCGGCCAAGGCGATGATCCGTGCTCTGCAGGGACGCCAGGATGCCGGCGGGGCGGGGGCTGCGGGGGGCTCCCGGGCTGAGGCTCTAGGTGCCCTTGTGGAGAGGCAGCGTGTGGGCAACGTCGGCGCCGGTGTGGTCTCTGCCCTGTAGGGAGGAAAGAGGGAAAAGCTCATTCTCACCTCCTCGCCTTCCCTATTGCACCTGCATCAAGCGTCCGGCGAGCCCTTCTGGTGCTCGTTCCTCCTGACTAGTGTCAGAAGGGCATTTGTCAGACCTATAAGGTCTTGGACAGACTAGAAGAACAAGGAATGGAGCCGCTCAGAAATACTAAGAACATGGAGGGATGCTCCTCCAAAGAGAGCCAAGAGGGGTTCATAGCCCGATGAGAGCTTCACAGAGGCTAAAGCTGGAGGTCACAGAGGCGGCTCAAAGAAGAAAAACTGAATTATTGTGCAGGCTTGTCAAAAGCTAAGAAGACTCTTTCCCTCCCCTTGTCATCTTCCTTTAGGTTTTTGAGCCAATTTTCATGAATAATTACGTGGAAAAAATAGAAGGGGTATTCTGAAAATCAAGTGAAATTAAAGATAACATCATGAATAAGTGGGAGCCTGCAGCTCCTGAGAAAGGCTTTAAAATGACATTTAGAACATCACTGTCGGAACAATGCAGTTTACAATCTTGATCCTAAAACAACATGGCAAGATTAATCTTATATAAATGCGCTATCCTTAAGCTAAAGTCCTGATGAAGCGAAACAGACCATTTTAAATTAATGCAACATAAAATACGGCACCCATGTAAAATCCAAGCGTGTTTCAAGCTGTGCCTATGGCAGCCCTAGAAATAGCTGAAGAAAGCCCAGCTCTGGTTGACATAATGTATTAAGTGCATCTCTTTTGTTAATAGATTTAGAAAATTCCTAATTAAACCTGGCCTGAGATTCATGACATTTACCAGTCAAAGTTTGGTTTAAGTCGAAAAGATTTGCAACAAAATTAAAGAAAAAAAAAGCTGCTGTACAGACCGCAGTATATTTGAAATGTAGGAAACAGTAACTGAATGAGAGATGTGATAAAACTTCCTTAGTTGGATGCTGAATTTCCTGCAGTAAACTAAGAAAGATGCTTTACATTTTTGCACGGCTACATCATGCCTGAGAGACAGAGCCACAATTCCAAGTGGAGGCATTCATCACTAAAACCTCTTGCACAGAACCAGACCCACGGACATAGGGGAGCATGGCAAGCTTCCTCCCAGCTGTAAGGGGGAGGAAGGGGAGATGGGCACCATGTCCAGGTTTCCCTGGGCAAGAGCTGACAAAGAGAGTGATAGGGGCTGCTGCTCTGGGACAGCCATCCTGTGGGCAGCACACACCCACAGAGCATCAAGTATATGTCAATTCCCAAGAAAGGGAAGATTTATCACTTTCCACTGGGAAGGGATGCACAGAGGGTCAGGGATGTTTCCCTGTTGTCTTTCTTCACATTGGAGAAGTCCTCCTCCTCGATGGGGAGGAAGGCTTTCCTGCAGCAGCACTAGCAAGAGGGAGAGCTGAAGGCTTCAGAACTCAGATGAAAAACTGCGCCAGCAAACAGGAGCTCCTAGAGAATACCAGCAAAAGGAGGGCAAAGAAAGCTTTCCAGAAATCACCTCTTCATAGCAGAGGAGGCTGAAGGCTGGTGGAGGTGAAGACAAAGGCCCTGGGCAGGAGCCGACCTTGGGGCACTGTCATGTTCTCAATTCCATCAGGAAAAGGTACCTGAGCTTTCTGAGGGCAAAAGTGGCTCCCTCCTTCGCATCCATACCCACTCATGGAAAAAAAGGGATGTCCTTCAGTTTCAACCATACAAAGTGGGACCGAGAACTGATTTTCCAGTAGATTGAAAGCTATTTCTAAGTCTTTGGGTTTGCAATTGTTAGCAAGGCAGTCAAGTTCTCAATCAAGTTTTGAGCTTTTCTGTAGAGGAAATCTTCAGCTTCCATGACAAAAGCTATTTCTGTACTGAGTTTTAGAGCATTACACCAGTTAACTAGAAAAGGAAAAAATCAGTCTGTGTGCATTGTAATGTATTGGAGATAGATGATCGCATGACATCGAAATAAATTACAATAATCATTTTGGACCATGGGCACCTTTTCAGTTTGTTAGCAAGAGGAAAAGACTTAGCAGCTAATCTTGTCTACTGCATTCCTAACCTGGTGGGTTCCTGGCGCATGCATATTACTCAGATTCCAGTACAGCAGCCTCCATGATTCCTTGATTGTTTGCATTATAATCTCCATATGTATGAACGAGACAAATTAGGTTGCCATTTATTTGTTCATTATCTATTATTTTGATTAATGGAATTCTTGTTCTCAGAATAACTATTTAAAAATAACATTTGCAATAATGAAGACTGAACTATTAATCATGATCTTTAGAAGAAACTCAGCAAGGAACTGGGGCAAGACATTTCATATGAGCAAATGTCATAAATAGGACTTCTAACATACAGTGCTAAAACTTCAAATGAAAAAAAAAAAAACAACACCCAAACACAACGCTAGCAGTTTAAATAACTTTTTAAAATATATATTTTATTTTATTTTGCTCTTCCCCCTCTCCCTCCAGTTGGTTAAGGACAAGCAGGGCTGTGCTGTAGTTGGCCTACAAGCCCGTTAGAGGTATCAAAGGTCCCCAACCTTTCCTCCAAGTTTCTTTGCAACACATACATTGTTTTCTTGGTTTCTTCCAGTCTATCACTCAAATTCTAGCTTTTCACATCATTATCTTATGTAGGTATTGAACACTACAACCAATGTTTTTAAATAGTCATAGTGGAATAAGTTAAAGCTCACAGGCTCCTTAATGAAGGTGTTGTGCTCCTGTCACAGAGGCTCTGCTGTGTTCTAGCTCTTTCACAGAAAAGGAGTGCCACTGTCCTCTGGCATGTGGAAAGCTTCAGCCACAGATATCCATGATACCAACCATTATCTTTCTTTCTGGCCTGTAGCTTTTTCTTGATCTTCTGTGAGTAAAAGAATGCCTTTCTGGAGAGGGCAGAGGTTAGAATTTTGGGGGTTCTGCTTGCTTCATTTGAGCAAAAAGCAAATTGGCAGAGAGAGATCCAGCATCTTTGGCTCCAGCACTGTAAGTATGCTTCACACACATGTATATTCTCAATCAGAGAGAATGCTGCTAACCAGCAAGCTATGCCCTTTGAAAATCCAATTACTTGTCTTAAAAAAAAAAAATAGATTATATATATTTATTGATATAGATATATATAAATATACAGATATATTTATATCTATTTATTGTAGAATATATATATTGTTTACCACAGCAGTGATAAACTATATCCCTAAAGTAGGACATGTTTTTATATGTTTTTAAAAATGATCAAGATAAACACGAGGCATATGCATTAAAAACTGCCACAGCTGATGTTAGCATTTTGCAAAAGCAGACTATGGAATTGATCCTTGTGCTACTGAATGCACTTGGGAGCTGGGCTTCTGGCTGCAGTGCTGCAGTATCAGGCAGTTCCTCTGCAATAATCCCATGCTTTAGGAGAGCTTTCCTTCAAGAACTGCAGTGGTTTTGAGATTCATGCTGTAACATGGGCCCTTCCGAAAGGGAACCAGCTTTTGTCATGCTATGTACAAGCAACTGGAGTGTGTTTTCTCAGAATTCATGCTTTCTAAATCAGGTCTTTTGATATTGCATAGTGTATTCCAAATTAAGATACATATTCATAGTGGATAAGTAAGCTTAATTATGGACATATTGGGATATTTAGCATTTATAAAAATATTCAGAATATTCAGTATGTTTAATCCGGCAGCATTTCAAGAGGATCTGCAAGACTTTGCACAGATTGTATTAGTTGGGGTATAGAATAAGCATTTTTTGCCCTTTAGAAAAAGAAGACCAGGAAGTATTCTGGAGTTCAAGAGAAATTCATTTGGTGAAAATTTTTGTTAAGCATTTGGGTAGAAGAGAACACAGAAATTAATGTTACGAGACACAAACAAAATGTAGGAAATAAGGTATATATTTCAGTGCTAATGCCAAAGCATGAAATGCAGAGTAATGCTGACATCATTACCAACATTAGGTGTGCATGGCCCTCTTTACACAGCCCCATAGGTGGCCTACTTTTCAGTGCTGCTGAACACCTGCATCTCCTCTGGGTGGTTCATTACCCTAAAGTAGGCGTCCTATTTGAACACCTAAATATAGACCTAACTGTCTCACCTTTGAAAAAGCTGTAGACTCTATTTTTGACACGTGGAATTAAAATTATTCCATGAGAAAACTGCTATATAATGCAGCACTGTTGTAACCTACTGTGTTGGGGAATTTTAAAAGCCCTACGTAACTTTCTTTTATAAGGGAAACCTTCAGAGATGATCTTCTCTGACTACTGAAGGGAATGAGGGAACTGAAATACTAATATTAATATTTTTACTCTTTAGCTGACTACTCAAGGGAAGATATTTCACCTGTGAGGAGGAAACATTATGTAAAGTGATCACTTCCACTTAACGTTAAAAAAAGCCTAATTCTAAAGCTACTGAATGTGCTAACTATTGTTTCTTGCTTGAAGCATGTGTGTGGCACTCCTGTAACTCGAACTGACTTTACACCGTAAACTCTCAAGAATAGATCTGTCCCCAATTAAGAAATGAAATGAAGACACGGAGTGACAATTTTTAAAGTGGGAAATTGTAATGTTACCAGAGTGCTGCAGGCATTGTTCCTGGTGCAAACTACTTCCCGTGCTTCTAAAGGTCCCTGCAGCTGCGGGTAGAGACAAATGTATTCCCTTGCTGAAGCCCAGGGACTGTGCAGGTGGAGGGGGAGTGCAAAGCCTGCTTGCGATGAGAACAAGGAAAACAGCAGACAACCGAATAATCCTAACTGACACAGATACTGACAAACTGAGACAAAGGCTGATACTGAAGAGCAAATGACAAAAGAAAGGAAACTGTCTCACAGAAAAGTGATCATACTGCTGCTTCTGTGGAAGAAATACCGATGGAGAAGAAACAAAGTGGTTCACGAGCCCAACCTCTACCCGGTATTCCAGTGCGTCGAAAGATGCTGTAATTTAATCAAATGCTTTGAAGACAGATTGATGTGGACTGAGTCTGGAACAGCAAACTACATTTGCTGTGGAAGAAGTCAGTCAATAAATTCTGGTGTAGCAGGTTACTAAGACAGGGTCATGAGTAAATTTGTTGTTCATAAATAAGTACAACACAATTTTTAAGAAGAGTCCAATTTAGCTTCCACATCTCTTTTTGGTAGATATGGCCATTAAGTTTTTGGAAATACATTTCCAACTGTGATCTTACATAGTCTTTTAAAGCAGGACAAGCAAAAACTGTAACACCGAATTCAGAAATTGATTTCAACTCTATAAGAGATAATCACTCAGCATGAAAAGATAAAAGAATTTTTTCAAGATGTTTAGGTTTACTAAATCTACATCACTAAACTAGAACCAAAGTTTGCAGCACTGCAGTGTTCTGCCCCAGCATATTCTTCTACTAAAAGGGATGTCCTAGTACAATTTGATGCATCATAAAAACAGCATTTTCATCTAATTCTCCAACTAGAACAGAATTTAGCTGCTACTGTCCCATAAAACCTAAATGAGCTTCGCTCAGAACAACAAGTACTTGAAAACTTCATGAGGAGAGCTGCTGGCCACTCTTAAGACAGACCAGATATTCCAGTAGCAGAGGCTGAGTTCCCAGAGTATCCTCCTGGGCAGAAAGAGGCAAAAATAACAGAGAAGACTTGAAGGATTTCCACAAAGGGTGCAGCACATGACCTAAGCGACACGGTGGTGCCTGGTGAGGATGTTTATTGAATAGATTGAAACAGCTCCTCATCTTCATGAAGGTAGGACTACTATCGAGCTCCATTCTCTAAACATGGCCGTAATCATCTGTAATTGCTTACTAAGAGACAAGAGGTAAGTCATAAAAAATTGTTTGTAGTAAAATATTAAAAACAAGGAAGGAGTGAGTGACGTTGAAAGCGGTTCCATATAAAAGAAAACTGCCCATGAGAAAGTATGCCCTGAAACCCATCTGTTAAGCTTGAAGATGGAGTGGGAAGGTTCACATTATGACAGTGATATCCAAAGATACGGGATATACAAAATAAATTCAGTTCAGTGGTTTTCTAAGTAGTAGATTTCTTATGCATAATTCAGAGTGCTGAGAAGTGTTTGTTAAGACAGGAAACATATTTTGAAAACAGGAAAGCAACACCATCTCAAAAAGTCCACATAAAGTGGGAGATAAGTCTTTGAGACACTAGATACTGGCTGTTCCAGTATAAGTGCTAATTGCATTGTTGCAGCAGAAAGCATGTTAGTTGTAAAAGCAAATTATTCCTAGAAATTCTTTAAATACCATCTCACTATTTTATATCACAGTGCATTACAGAGCTAGCTATCCCACCCACTCTCCAGTAAGCCACTAAATTGTTTATTTAAACACTAACTAATTGATCTACAATTAACTAACTCTCTATATAACAGACATTTAACAGACATTGACAAAATGCTTAAAAATTTAAGAGCTAAATATCAAGCAACACCATTATTATTTATACATGCTATAAAACAGTCAGTGCTTTACTCATGAGTATCACCATGCAACTTTTTCCCAGCTACCACATTAAAAATCAAACATCCAATTAATTGTAAAACATACTTGTTTTGGGGCATCTGCGGAGGTGGTGTGAACTTCAGTACCTCGGAGTCCATTAGACTCAAACACCACTGTGGGAACAAGGGGGGTTGTTAACAGATGAACATTCAAGCTTCGTTAGTGTGTGTACATTATTTGAGACCATTACAGATTAACCACGTTCAAAAAAAGACACCAGCTACTAGCTTGTGGCCGGAAAATACCAATTTACCGTAACACTTACTGTAAGAGAGTGTGCTAATGGCAGCCTAGGGCCACTGCCCTTTTTAATTCAGACTTCAGCGCTGAAGAAAGCAATCACTGACAACATTAATTATCGGTGTATGTGTAAAGGGACCCTCTTCTTGCATTACTTACCATTTGGCCTCTGTCATTTTGCATCAGACTGGCTTATGTATGCATCATTCACACTTCTAAGAGAGAACCCGCTAGTCTCACTGTCTCATGCGATGCTCAGGAGGCAACAATCCGGCTGGCTCTGGCCTCCCCCCAGCTCAGCAGCAGGCTGTGCCAGGTTAAAAAGCCTCTGCTGAGGGCTGCTGATTTTGGGACTGACCCGTCTGAGGGAAATCTCGTTTCCCACAAAAATGGTCCTGTCAACAGCAATGATGAGGCAAAACAAAGCCTTATGTTCTGTTGAAAGGAGTACTTTGATTTCAATTTGTGCTGGTGGCAACAGAATTCATTAGCATATTCATTTCTGAGTACCCTACTCTCTAATTAAAATAAAACATTTGCAAACAGACTTATCTTAAATGCATTGCAATTTTATGGAGTTCGGGCAGGGATCAGGTAAGCATTATCCAGAGAACAAGAGCAATAGTCGTAAAAATAAAAACCTGTATGCTAGATTTAGGTTTTGGAATTACTGAGGTTAACGTAGTATGGGAAACGTAATTCTTGGCATTTTGTCAGCTGAATCTGAAAGAAGGCAAGCGAGAAAGGGAGAAAGCAAGAGCAAGTGTGAAAATATACCTGTGTGGGACCTCTGATGAGTTCTGAGGTGACTGGGTTGGTTAAAGCATTTTCCACATTCCCTGCAGACGCAGTCTCCTTGGCGTGTTTGTGTCCTAAGCATCCCTGTAGTTGATAGGGAGGAGGGAAGGGAGGGAGACAGGGAGAGGGCGGGGGGAGAGGAGAGAGGAAAGTTGAGAAGAAAACATTATGCCAGAAGAAAACATCATTAGTATGTCTAATGTGTCATTATGTGAGACTACCTTCAGGCCCTGGATGACAACTGTCAGCCTTCATCTAGGCACCGGCTGACAGGCCAGGCACACACAGGACTGCAAGAATGCATAAATTACATTGAATTAAAAAATGCTCCCCATGATGTGCCCGCACCAGGACTGGCATGTCAGGTGTGCGCTTTTCAGAGCAGCTGGATCCACTTTTCAGCTATCACCCAGCTTTGTCAAGCAGTACATCAGGCAAATCAAAGTGACTCCAGCGTGGCGGAGACAAGTCACATGGATAATAGGAAGTGAGTAGGACCAGAGCCCGACTGTCTCCCCCGGGCGGCAATACCTCAGAGACAAATGCAGAGTGAGTGGAGCCATCACAAACTGATCAAACCTTTAGCCCCTGCCTACCTGCCTGCCGGTGCTGCTTTGACCCGGGAGCTCCAAGGCACAGACGAAAGACATCTGTGAATGAAAGTGTCATTCCGGACATTTTGAGCTAGTCGGGCACAGCAGCCTTCCTCCAGCCCTCGGTAAACATGTTTTCTAGGCGATTAGCATTTGTGGAAAACCGCTCAAACCTCTCCTTTTTCTCCAAAGGTCAGTTTACAGTATCTGACTTAAAGGGCTGGTCTTTGTCTTTTTGCTGCTGATCAAAAAAGACACATTTGACTTTTATTGGGCTTTTTTTAAAAAAAAAAAAAATGGCTGAACATCATCTTTTCTATTTTGGTAAAAAGCCCTCCTCAGAAGGGAAGAGTTGATGTTTTCATTTGCCACTGGAATACTTTGGCTTTTAAAGACATTCTCAGGGGGTTGTCAGCAGAAATGAAGTTTGAGCTTTTCCTTTGTTTTGTTTTGCTTTTTTTTTTCCCCTTCCTGTTAAGGCATTTTAAAAGAGTAAAACTGAACAAAAACAGTCCAGTGAAGAGAAAAACAAATACTGAAATCAACTGCAAGATGCCAGAGGGCCCATCCAAAATACAGACTGCTGTACCTCAAAGTGAATGCAAAAGGAGAATGCAAAAGCTAACTGTGCTTGTGAAACACCAAGCATCCTATGATAGCTTTTACCATAACACAGATTATGAAGAAACTGTCCTGGCTAAGGAAAGAAACAGAAAAAAAAAGAAAGAAACAAACAAACAAACAAAAAACCGACCAAACCAAACCAAAAATCCCCTGGCTGTTTTCTACTTCTATAATAGCACCTCCTGTAGATGGCAGTACAGTCTCTATAATGTAACTGAACAGAAACATCTCCAAAAAGTTCCTGGCAGACAAGAATCAGCTCGTGACTGAGACACAAATCCAGACTTGTCACACAGACACAAACACAGCACTCTGAAGCCCAGGAGACTTGGGTTTCTCAGGTGGCTTTCTGAGATCTCTGTGAATCACAGATTCATTTGAGTTGGAAGGGACCATTAAAGATTATCTAGCCCAACTCTCCTGCAATGAAGGAACACCTACAGCTATATCAGGGTGCTCAGAGCCTCCTCCAGCCTGACCTTGAGTGTCTCCAGGGATGGAGTTTCCACCATCTCTCCGGGCAACCTGTTCTAGTGAAAGACAAATATGCTCTTCTCCAACTTTTTATATTATCACACACTGTGAAGCAGAAAAATGTTTTTTCTGCTATCAAGTAACAGCAAAATCTGTCCTGTCTTCTTGTTTTCACCACCACAGTAACCCAGTTGCATTCAGAAACAGTGAGGCTCATTTCCTCCTCCATCCACACACACAACATGTGCACTCTGGTGAACTCAGCTCCCCACCCAGGAACCAGGGCAGATAAGGCATTAGTAAAAGTCTCTGCAGCAGCCCAACAGTTGTCCCAGCAGTATTCATGGAAGCACACTTCCCATCTCACGTTTTTAGGAGAGAAGGCTTAGAATTGCTGTTGTAAGCTAAAGTGCCCAAATGCAGAGGTGAATGGATTAGCCCTTTTATCAAACCCCTCCCTGGCAGTTACTTAATGGCAGTCATCTTAAAACACAGTTGGAAAAAAGGGACATAGCATCGAGGTATGGTTGCCATTGTTGTATATCCTAAGGACACCACAAGACTTTTGATACTCCAGAACTTTGTGCTCTGGGCATCACTGCTGCAAGTAATAGCCCCATGACTCACCACTTGGTACACACTTCCTACAAGTGAACAAAAGACACTGGATTGCTGCAGGTGTCAGTGAATTCAGGTGGATGAGGGTGACCATGTGAATGGGAGGTCCTGTAAAAACAGCTTTCAAAGCTGCCTTCAGATGAGCCCCAAGGAAAGAGCACACTTGCTGCCATAACCCCTCCTTTCCAAGGACCACAAATGATATAAATACTGCAAACAAAATAAACAAATGCTGTTTATGTGTAACAATAAGATTTTCTCTATGAGTTTCAGGAAGTTTGGGCAGCACAAAACAAACCTATTCCAAGAACAGAAGCTTTGCGATGGCAGCTGCATCACTACAGAACACACAATTTTCCAAGGACGTGTTGGAATAAACACAAATATAAAAGGAAGGGTCCCAGAAATAAACCAAGGCTCTACAGAGGAAGTTAGTCTGCACAACCACACGCTAAAATATTCCAGTATGTTCCAAGATAAGGACATACTAACGCACAACACCCAAGTAAAGTCTATCAGGAACATTCAAAGAGAAAAAAAAACGTGACAAATAGGGTATCTAACTAGGATTTTTTCATTGTCCCTTATGTCACAACGGCCATATTCACACTGCCATATGAAGATTTAATTGCATGCTGCATACTGACAGAAACTCAAGGAGCTCAGCCTGGGACTATGTGTTAGTTCAGATAAGGTTCGTTTAGCCTCCTCTATTTGCACTTAGGAGGCTCTTGTTCCTTTTGCCTGCAACAGCTTTTTACGAGGACTGCTCTGAAAGTACTGCCTCCTATTTTATTATGTTGTCCCACAACATCAGAGGTGGATGTTGGTGGTATGGCAGTAGAGGTTCAACCTTCCCACCAATATCCTGTTGTTGCAAGGCGTCAGATGTCAGCAGAAGGGCAGTCTGACAGAAGGGCATCTGACTGGAAGCGGGTGGAGCAAAGGTGTGTCACTGAATTCCTTGACAAAGATAAAAATGCTACCCGCTGACATTCAGTGATGTTTGCTGAACATTTTATAGAGACCAAACAGTGGATATGAGCACAGTGAGGCAGACGGTGATGCATTTCAGCAGTGGTGACAGCAACAGTGGGTCACCTCTGCTGGTGCAGATGTTTACAAGTGCAGCGTGCAGCCTCTTGTTCATCACTGGTGAAAATGCGTAACTAATGGTGGCAACCATGTTGAAAAACAGTGTTCTGTAGCTGAGAAAACTTGACTGCTGTAAAACACTTAAAATGAAAGAAGAAATTTCAAAGCAGAGATAGGCACTAAATTACTTCCAGTTAAAATGTCTCTGGATATCAGTGCCCAGCTAAAACATAAAATAAATGTAATAAAATCCCTCTCTTCGAAAGCAGGTAGACAGAGACCTCCTTGGAAACCTTGCCCCTATTTTTACTGTGCTCCAGTGTTCCTTATGGGTTTTCTGGTGCCTGCATTCACTCAAGTCAGTTTCAGTTCATGTCTTTTATTGTTTCTTCCCACCTTTCTTAACATGGCTGGGAGCTCTGTGGATCAGTAATATTTCTCTGAGCAGGTTGATAGGATGTAGTCTTAGATAACATCAGCAAGCTGACCCACACCAAGGTACCTCAAGGTGCTTGTGGAACAATTAACTGGTACTCAGAGCAGGGAGAAACTTCAGACAACATTCCCAGCCACTGCGGTGCTGAAAGGGGACTCAGCTAAGATTTGTACATGAACACTGGCCCTGCATTTGTAGAAACTGATAAAATCCTTCTTCTCTTTTCCTTAACAAAAACCATGACCTTGATGCTCCTTACAATAATTACATAGCCTCTAAGCACCTGCTAAATGATTTACTCAGTAGTGATAACAGTCAACTCTTACACAACATTACTTTTTATCTGATTGAGTAAAACCAACAACAGAGTGGCTTAAAGGTGCACCTCATTCACTATTTGGCCTCCCTGTCTTCTCCAAAAGGCTTGCACAAAGACCTGACCCAACATTCTGTGTCTTTCCCTGCCTCATGGCTGCCAGAGCAGTCAACCTGCATACAACTTCTGGCAACTAGGCCACAACTGGCCCTAGACTACCAGCTTTTCAATGTCCCATATTTCATATGTAAATGTAAAATGGGCTCATAAACTCATACTCCTTTGACAAAAACAGAGAGCACCATGTCATGCAAAGATACTAGGCATTACCAGCTGTAGGAATAAAGGTGTGAAACAAGTGCTTTTTGCTTGTGGAAGTCAGTTCTTGCACAGTTTCTAGTAAGAGAAGAAATGTTTAAGAAACCTGGACAGCTTACAAATGGCAAAAGCTGGGACTCCAGTCCATTCTCCAATCCCATACGCCCATCCCAATAGTAATAAATCACTGACTTTAAGTTTCCAGCCAGGCAAACTAATTTTGGCAGATAGTCAGAAGTGTATGGTTTCAAATGCAAATGCACAGGTTTCTTTTTTGTTATATATATACATATTTTGTTTTGTTTTGTTTTTACATGGCAGTTGACTGGCAAGAGACAGAAGGAGAGGTGTGGTACTTATTTTTTTTTTCCCTGAACTTTAAACTGGTTATTTGCACAGCAGTCTTTCCTGCTTATGTGAATTAGGATGTAACATATTCAGCTCCACCTCTTTTTAATTATAAACATAAAAACAGATCAAAAGAATCGTCTGAAAAATACCATAGCAGTCTTTGATACGGACAAGGAAGATCTTAAGACTTTTGTCAAGAAAGACAAAGGACACTGACAAGTGATTATCTCTTTCTGTTGTTGGAAGACTTGTTTGCAGACAAAATTGAACAAAACCTCCAAAATAACATCACAGATAAGCCCCAGAGGATGTTTATTTTGCCCGAAGCAAAAAGATTATGATGTTTGCCAGCACCAGCATATCGCTAGAATCATAGTGTGACAGCACATCTGTGTAACTCTAGCCTGCTTGAAGCAAGGGGACAAAGGAACAGTAACACTCCAGGTGGAACCAAATATATTTAACCCGCGACAGAAATGTCACGCAGTGCACAAGGGGGGGATGCTACAATGTTAGAGATCAGTAAACAAATCTATTCAAGCCTATCCAGAAACGATAGAACACTGAATTTATAATCCCAACGGCTAAAAGGAGAGGAGGAAACTGCTAAACAACATGTTGTGGCTCAGATTGAAGAAAGAGCAAGCAAGACATGTCCCCAGCTCTGGAAGGGCTTGTGAAATCTTACCTGCGTGATCCAAGACTGGGCTGTTGGCACCACAGGTTTGGTACAACGAAGCAAGGTCCTTTGGAATGTATGTTTTAAAGATATTTAAAATGTCCAAACGTTTCTCATGCCCATCTGATCCCAGATCCTGTTTGTTGGAGTGTAAAACTGAGGAGACTCCTGCTGCACCAGGCTGGGGCTGCATCAGTGGACTTGCTCGTGTCACGGCTGTGCAGTTTGCCAATGTCCTCATCTCATTCCCAGCCTTTATGTGAGACTCCCTCTGAGGCACCGATGGCTCTTCATGTTTAGTGTACTGCTCGCTTTTGCAAAGAGGATGATACTGCGGTGGTGGGTTGTATTTGGCCTTCATGGAATCAGATGCACAGTGCTTACCTGAAGGGAGAAAACCAGTACTTCCCTGGGGAACCACGTACTTTTCCACTTGTTTACTGTTGGTAGGCTGCATGCTAGGCCTGGATATGACTGTCTGAGTAGGCGTTATGCTTCCACTATAGGCTCCCATTTGCATAAGTTTGGAATTTGCTTCATATTTATTTTTGAGCGGAGGCTGTTGTGCTGCTGTGTTGTATTGCTCCTGTGAATGGTTTACTTTGGGCTGTCTGTACCCATCCAGACCTGATAAGCAAGGACCACAGTGGCCAAATGCGTGACTGTCCTTTGATTGATGCATACTTCCAGACTTTGCAGTCATCCCAACAGGAAGAGAACTGCTTTTGGACCCTGGTAATGCACTTGGCACTTGAGTACGTGTAAATCTGGCAACGGGCAAAGGCTGGCATTCCTTACCACCGAGAGCAGGAGGGGGACCAGTACGCCCACTCCTTGCCAGGAAAACCAGGTTGTTTTTAATACTCTTGAATCCATTCTGTTGAACCCATGGGGGTACCATTGAGTTGCAGCTGATTTTGTGCAAAATTCTTTTGTGCATCCACAGGACCTCAGGGTAGTAGGTCTTGTGACTGCAGAAAGGGCATGGGTAGATAATTAAAGCAGCCTGCAAGGATATATTCAAATTTTTATTGCATGAATTATCCCTTGTTGATTTTTCACTCAAATCAAGTGGAGCTGCCTCTTCAGCTTCAGCACCTTTTTCTATCAGAGGATGCTCCCTGTGTAAGTCTAGTAAATTTTCTCTAGAGTGACTAGCTTGCATTTCAAGTGATGTTTTCAAGTCCATGACCATGTTTGAAGATGTCTGGCCCACACCTGAAACAAAGCCAGCAAAGTGACTGGAGCAAGGAAGCCCTTGGCTGTGGTGAAATGCTGGCATCTTTGTATCTGCAGAACCTTTCAGATCCTGATATTTTGAAAAGGGCTCCTTGATGACACTCTCCACTGCGGACACCAATGCTGGAATCTCTGGTTTAGATTCACTGGCCTCATTTTCTCTGGTGTTGTGGCTTCCCAGCTTCGTAGTTTCCTCCATCTGAGATGTTACCATGGGGGTTTCCTCTTCAGAAAAACTGCAGCGGTATGGCTTTTCATCTGAGTGGGACAAACAAAAAACATAATTGTCACTTAATGGAAAAAGGAGTACAGCAGACAAAGCAAAAATCAAAAATAAAGTAAGGTAGAAGGATGAAAGAACAACTTTGGAATTAATATTGTAATGACATATTACAATGTGTACTGTAAGTGTACTGTATAAGCAAGAAAACTGTGAAATAAGACACAACTGTTTGATTCCCTTTTAACAATCACTGTGAAGTCTGGACAAACTCTCTAATGCTGGACATTTTGAAGACAAAAGCAATTCAATAATATGCCCACGTTAAAATTCTGTGACTCTAAGAAAGATAAACAAATATGCAGCCATTTAATTCTTTAACAAAAGCAAAGATAATGGAGCCAGATAAGACTGACCTAGTTAAAGGTCTGTCAGCATTTCCATTACAAGCCCCTATTTTCAAAGGGTTTATAACCTTGGCTCCACGCTGAAACCAAGAATATAAGCAGATAGAGAATACAGAATAAATTGCTCACTTAAGAGAGACTTTAGCAGTGGCCCAATATAAAAGATGAGTCATGGAGAACATAAACTTTGGGTTTTCTGTCTGTCAGCTTAAAGCAGACACATTTTTATTTTAACATATGTTTATGTTTTGAGTCAAACTTTAGGTAAATTTTATGACAGCTCAATCTACTGAGATAAAGAATTCATTCATTGTCAGCCACCGAGATTACAGAATTCAAGCCAGACCTTCAATTCTTCTCAGTTTCTCCTTTGCTTCTCAGCTCTCCAGAGCAAATTTACCTAACACATGTCCTGGAAAGGGAACATACTGGGCAGTAATTAAAGCAGTTTAGAGGGAAGCAGAAGAATAGGATTTGTTTGCTGAGAGTGCAGTTACCTCCACCCGCTAACACAATGCTTATCTCTCAGAGCTGCTGATAAAGTCGTTGAATCCCTCCAAATCAGTTCACAAATCAATCCCAGAGAGATTTTCATCACAGCAGTAATGCTTACTTCACTGAATCCATTTAACATGTAACTGAATTGAATCATCTGACAAACTTTCAGTTTCAATTAACATGCAGTTAATGAGCTCTGCCAGGCAAGTGTAAGGAGACTATGCTCCATCTAAAATGCCACCAGTTCAAAGAGGAGTGGTGAGAATGGGAAAGGAGCAAACTGCTCTGTAGCTGCATATCCTCTCCCATCAACTCATAAAAGAGCTTCAGAAAACCAAGTGCTGTTCCTTAGCAAGATGCAGTGCCACTGGCATTCTTCTAAACAGCAAAATGGAAGAAGTATATCTCCTGGAGTTGGAGTTTCACTTCAAATAAAGTCTACTTAACCTCATCTTCAAATTAAGGAGCAAAAAAAAAAAGAAGAAAAAAAAAAACCAAACCCTAAAAATCGTAGAATGGCCTGAGTTGGAAAAGGACCTCAAGGATCATCAAGCTCCAACCCCCCTGCCACAGGCAGTGCCACCAACCTCCCCATTTAACTCTAGACCAGGCTGCCCAGAGCTCCATCCAACCTGGCCTTGAACACCTCCAGAGATGGGGCATCCACAACTTCTCTGGGCAGCCTGTTCCAGCACCTCACCACCCTCACAGTAAAGAGCTAAGTAATTAGGTTAAAAATAACCCATAAGATTTCAGTCCTGCAGGGCTGAGTGCTCACTCTGCCAAGATCATTTTCCTTTCAAACTCTCCAAGGGGATAAACTCAGGAAAAAAACCCATAACCCCCCAAACTTGTTTTTCCTGTGTTGCAGGGGGCAGGGTTTTGAGAAAGCACATGCCTGGCACTACTGGCTAAGTTTACAGTTTGAAACAAAGACGCTGCATGCAGCAGCGAAATCCGATGCTGCACATCTGCGTTACTTTCAAAGCACATCTGTCAAAGCCCAAAATATTTGTGCTCCTAAATAAGATTTTAAGGCTTCCTTTACGATCACAAGCAGTGGGTCCTTTGATCAGCGCAGTAAATAATGACAGAAAGCAAAACCAAATCATTCAATCGCAGCAGCATTCAGCGGAGGCTGAACCAGCCTCCAGGCTAAGCTCAGCCCAGCACAGAGGCATGGGGAGTGTGGAACACCCCAAATGTGCTGCCCCAGCTGAGGAGCCTCAGTGACTCCTCCGTCCTCACAGCTGTTATCCCATCATTTTGGTCAACTTGGCTGTGATGATGGTGTACGGCCACAGAAGCTGTGGGAAGCTCTGCCTATCTCTGGTGCTCCTTGGTGCCTTCTGACTTTGTCCAAACCCACACACTGTGCTGTTTCAGCCAAACTGACTGAGGCGGCCTGACGCTGAGGTATAGCAAGGTCTACACCTCTAAGACTGCTTAAGGAGAGGGGAGGATACAGATGGACAGATCACAGATCTGTGTGCCCTAACAGTTGTGTAGAAAGCTTGGGAGATGGCTATGGCCCTTTTTGGCCCTCCCAGGTTAGTGCAGCTAACAAGAAAAAGGGATTTTCCAGGTGGGAAACAGCACAGAATATGAAAATGCACGGTGGCGGTGATGAGGTAAACCTGGGCACTCCCACAGTTGCTGATATCAGACAGTGCCAGTGCAACACACGAAAATCACAGAATCACAGAATGGCCTGGGTTGAAAAGGACCACAATGATCATCTAGTTTCTACCCCCCTACCATGTGCAGGGTTGCCAACCACCAGACCAGGCTGCCCAGAGCCATATAACACAGCTTCTAGCACCTTATAGTAGCATCTTGGTACGTTCAGTTCTGGCGGCTCACCTAAACACTACTAAACATTATCAGAAATAATTTTAAAGATCAAATAAGGAGCTTCAATAGCAGTATTTGTATTAATTGCTTAAGCAATTAATGACAATTTTGGCTTCTAGCAATAAAATGACAGAAAAAAATATAATTCTAAAATCAGCACTAAACAAACACATTGCTAGCTCTCTCCCCCATGATGTGCACACACACAGCCTAAGTTTCTATGGATGCCCTCCCACCTGCCCCAGGGACCCACAGCAGCTCCAGGGATGCCCCATCCCCATGGCTGGGTGCAGCAGGCAGCAAGAGCTGGGGGAAGAGGGGATGCAGGCAGAAGGAAGGGGAGACAGCACGTTGCCCAGTAATAGCATCACAACCTTTTTAGAAAAATAGATGAAATTTATTTCTGCCCGCTCCCAGCCGCTTGCCCCAGCTGAAAAGGGGTACTAACAATCCTTTTAAATCACTGGTATAAAATATTGCTTTAACCAGTGCAGTGCAGGCATTACTGTCACCAGAAACTTTCGAGATTTTATTATGGCCAGGTCAAAGCAAAAAGTCATGAATGGGATGCCTTCTGCACAATCTCCAGGGACTATAACTCATGTTCTCCATTGAAAGACTTCTTGGCTAAGCACTCTCTCACTTTCTTCCCTTCAGACTTTGTCATCGTCTCATTTTCATCTTAATTCCTTTGCTTATTACCCAAACAGCAGTTTATCTCTAGTACTTGAGAGTGACAAGGGTCCTTTTACCACAGCCTTAAAGCATTACAGGTTTTGTGCGCTGCAGTCAGCCAGCCAACACTTGCAGCAGAGGAATTTTGCCAAATGCTCAGCAAAGAGGTGGCTGCTGATGCCATCTCATGCCTTCAGTTTGAACATAGCTTCAGATATTGGCGCTCTTAAATTAGATGTAAAAGCTTGTCTTTAGGATTTTTTGGACGTAGCTTAAGACAAAACAGATCACAGCAGGACAAAGTAGAATAGCTTAAAACGCTATATGGGAAGCACAGGTCCAGAAATACAGGAACACCTGGGGATTCAACCACTTCTTCAGAAACATACATCTGACTTCTACTCCTTAGTTACATATCTTACACAGGCAAACAAAAGAGAATCCAATTCCTCCCCACACAACGCTCTTCTCTCCTCTTCCTTCTCACAAGCACAGACTCCACTTATTTCCTCCCAGCTCTGACCTCCTCAGAACCAGAATTCAGAACGGGCTGCACAGCTGTTTTAATTCATGAGGCTTCCTATACAGTAAACCAGGCTACAAGCCTGAGGACAATGAAACTGATTTCTATTCAGAATCTATTCAGAATAGCAGAACCATCTAGAAAATGGCCCCTTTTCTGGCTAGCACTGTAACACTAAGAGTTGAGGGAAAGGAGCAGATGTGATGTGTTTGATTTTCAGTAAACATTTGATAGTGATTAGCACTTTGATAGGATTGCTACGTCTTTATTTGGAAACTGAAAATAAATTCTGATAAAAGCAAAAGATAACATTGGAAAAAGGTGCAATATTGCAAAGATCTGTATACGGGCCTATTTCACATCATATTTTCCTTAATGATCCAGAAGAGACTCTAGACAGCATGCTAACTGAAGTTTCCAGGAAATATGACATTTGGAGGAACTGCAGAAATAATGGGGACAGGGAAGTAACGCACAGGGACTTGGAGAGAATAGAAATGCAGTCTGAAAATAATCAAATGAGATTCATTCTGAAAGAAAGCAGGCTAAGACAAGTGAAGGGAAGCGATCCAAAAACCCCATGCAGTGGGAGGGCGAAATCTGGGATGGGGCAATGCTGAAAAGAACAGATGTTACAGGAGACAACAAGTTAAATAGGAGTGTACTAGGTGAGGTTCTTCAGTGTAACTTTCAGAAACAAAAGCATGCTATAAAACTAAAACTACTCCTCTAAAAAGGACACTTACATGATGGCAGTGCCAGCTGCATTGTTATATGAGCATTAAACCTAATATATACACCGCAATCATGGGCAGTACGGAATAGCCTGCATCAAGTACAGTCCATGGCAAGGGGAAGAGGCTAAAGCAGGTATGCAGTACAAAATTGTGGCATTCTACCCCCAGAAAGGAGGGCCCATCAAAAACACACCACTCTCAGAATATCTGTACAGACCTGCAAATATGAACAAGTTTGGAGGAGTTTCAAAGAACTGTGACAGAAAAGTAACCAAGTAAGAAATAAAGATTAAGAGTAAAATGTCCCTAACCTCGCTGGTGGAAGACAGCAAGGTGACAGGCCAGCGCCTGCAGGCTCTTGAGGAGCACCAGGTTCCCAAAGAGAATTATGTCATCCTGAGCACTGGAGTGTATCACAACAATAAGATATAATTGCAAACAGGAAAACTTCCAATGACTAAAAAAATAACCTCCCAGTTGTGTGTATTTGTAGAGTAAATATCAAGGGAAGAGTTGGAACACCACACAGAATGGGAAACTTAGATGAAACACTACTTATGTAGGATAAAAATCATTCATTTTCATAGGGAGACAGAAAGCATGACTTAGTTCTTCCCTTTGCTCTACTCACACAGAAAACCAAATCCCCTCCTAAGCTGATATCCACACAGTAGGGCTGAGTTGTGCACACACACCAAAAACAGCCTTTTCATACTACATCCCTACAGGGTTAGCCAAGAGAGGGACTCCTGGGGAATTCACCAACGAGCCCTGATCCTGTTTAGCAGTGTGCTGATCCTTTGGGCACAGCTCACGTTCTGTTCTGTTGAGTATTATTTGCTTCCCAGTGGCAATGCCCTGTCCCAAGGTTCTTATCCCTTACACCACCCGTTTTCGGTCCCAGCTGCATTACATAGCAGAACCCCAACATGAAGCTAAAGTGGATGCAAGGTGAGAGACAACTCCAGTGCACACTCTTAGGTTTCCTTACAGCACAACGCTGCTTGCTGCAGTGAGATACCAGGAAGAAGAAGTTATCTTGTTTTGTTAAAGCCAGTGTCTCATCTGAAAAGCTCACCTTGCTCTATATGTAGTTGGATATTTTTAGATGCAGCTGCAACAGCTTCTCAATAATTCACAAAAACAGATGAACACGATTAGACTGGAATAGTCAATACAGCGTGACAGGGCACGCTAGCAGATAAGAGAGTAATAGTGAAGGATAAAAAGCACATGACCAACTAATAACCCTGCTTCCTCTTGAACTAATATTAGAACGAGGGTGTTTTTGGCTGACGTTTGAGGTTTTTAACAGAGCAAACCAAATATACCTCTTGAGACTGAGATGCTGCCCAATACAGGGGGTTCATCAGTCTCCTAATTCTCCCCACCTCATAATGATTTCACTGAAGCTATGACGGAGGGAAAGCCAGAGGTCAGCCGTGCATAGAAACAACTCCAAGATGCTCCAAGACGTCCTGTTTTTTTCCCAGTCATCTGGTCACGAACAAGAAGTTTCTGTTTAATACCACACTGCTTTTCCTTATTGTTATCAGCAGCAGCTTTTTTTTTTTTTTTTTGCTTGACTACATACTGGGGACTTACCTATTCCCTTCTAAGCTACGAGCTGTGTATTTGTAACAGCACTATATTGTCATCTTTAGCAAATGACACCAGAGGCAATGGGAATGCTTGACCGATGCACCATTTTTAGCATACTGATCAGACTAGCTGCCCTGTGGTTTAGCTTTGTTCATGATCTCCATTCTCCTTTTATAAACCTTAGAGTTCCTAAAATGATTCTCAATTACTTTTTTTAATCTCATGTCTTTCAATTTCAAGACAAGGATGCATGATGGTCATTATCAAATTTTTACTAAACTGGGAGTGGATGTGGAAGACAAAAAAGCATCATCTCCCAAGAACAGGAAAGAACTGCAGATGTGTATCATTGTTTTTTGGGAGTGGGCCTAGGGAAGGGAAATTATTATCTGAGCAAGGCAAATTTTAATTTCAGGAACCTTACACCAGCAAAATTTCATTTCTTTCCACTCTTTTTTTACTCACACAGAACTATTATGGTTGCTATGATGATTAAATGACTAATGCTTGGATCCCTACACATCAACATTTATTGCAGCAGTATTATTCTTGAATCACTATTCTTGCACATTTGTTTCAAGTTTCCCTCTTCCTTTCTGTTCCTGAAACAACAATTTATAGACTTATACCAAAGGCCCATTTGTTTTATTTTATCAATTTTACACTCTGCAACTTTTAACTTCACACACGAGTTACTGTTTCTCCTTGCTGTTGAACATCTACATTCTCATGCTGCCCTAGCTCTTCAGAAATCACATCCCCAGCATGCAAACAGCCAACCGTCCCATCATATTGCTCACTTCTGCACAGAAGAACTGCGGATGGTCCATGAGATGAATGAGATAAACGACAGCCCAGTCCAGGGCTCCCCACACTGATTCTCCATCTGACTAATCTCTCCTGCATTGTCTGGGAGGACACCTGCTGCTTGTGGAAACAAAACCCACTGAGCTCTTACAATCTGGGCAGCAGAAAACATGAATAGGCAGCCATCAGTCTAATTCAATAAAGTTTGCTCAGTGCTGGATTGCACATGTTGTGGGTTGTTGGCTTTTTTTTTTTTTTTTTTTTTAATTATTTCAGATTATTATTATCAGAGCCACTGACTGCATTAGTTTTGCACTTTGGAAAGAATGTGAAAGGTCACTGAGCTGATCAGAAAAAAAATACCAAAATTTTAGTTGATTAAATTTGAAACTTAACCTTTAAATGTGAGTGAAATCTGAGTCTGAGAACAGTTACGGTAAAGCACACAAAGGACCTCTTCTACAAGGTATTCCCTAGCTCAGTAAAATTACAAATTCCTTTGCACAGCAGAAATGCTTGAGAGTTATGTCACACTTCAAGGATCACTTTTTTTTTTTTTAAAGGGGCCTGAAACCACCCTCCACCCACACAGCTCCAGCTGCAAATGCCTGCAGGTTTACTGGAATTTCAAGCACTATCTGAGAATATGTACTAACAAAATAACAGAGGAATTAAGAGGGGAAGGGCATCATGTCCAAAGCCTGGCTGAAGCTTGTGTTGATAAAAAAAACAGCATGAAAGTTCACAGGGAACTTTTTCTTTCTAGCTACTTGTATTTTCCCTCAAAGAATATTTGGCTTTGTTTTCTAGGGTACTGATGCTACAAGCCTTTCAAAGGCCAACTGATTGCAGAAGCCCCTCCATGTGCAAATGACTCTGCTCTTCCTTTGCATTTCTTTTTATCACCTTCAGCTTCAGAGGTGCTGGCAAGCTCATGCTGATGCCTAAATTCAAGCTCTCTTCTGGGACCTGTCTTCCAGGTATCAGCCTGAACAGATTCAACACAGACTTTTTCTTTTTTTAATCTCAGAGTGAGGGAGGGAAGCATCTGCAGTAGAACAGAGAACAAAGTACAAGCGCACATGTGGGCAAAACGGCTGCTGCTGGCAGCGTGCCACTGACAAACACCACATTTCCAGTGTTTATAGTGTCACTGAACACCTCCTCAACTGCGATTTTGGTAAGTCATTAGATACATGTTACTGATGAATTTTGGACAATGGCAGAGCTAGTGCTCACTCACCAACACTTTGGTCTCAGCATTCCTCATAAGGAATGCCACATCTTGCTTGCATCCTAAGCAGAGACCTGAGACAGCTTTCAGTGACCATCCTCAGCCATCACCAGTGTCAGGGGCACAGTGGGGAGGCTGGCACCATGCTGCTGGTGACATCAGCAAGCCCCCAAGCAGGGGGCTGCCTGCCCAGCCATGTCTCACAGCCACACACAAGAGCATCAGGCACGCATTGCCTCCGTCAGGCAAAGGAAAGTGAACTGTCCACATTACACAAAGCTTTTGCACCTCTGTCACCATGTCAAAAACTGGCTTTTCTTCCTAAAAGAAACTTAATGCGCAAGCACGTGCACAGGAAAACAGAGAGTCAAAGAATGGCTTAGGTTGGAAGGGACCTCAAAGACTACCTAGTTCATCAGGCAACCAGTGACAGCACCGCATGGGTTTGAAAAGTGCAGGTATCTTCACAGTCCTTTCACCTTCTGGATGGTGAGAGAATGGCAAGCACTTATCTACAAATTCAGTGGAATAGAGAGAAAGAGAGATGACTACTTACACAGGACTGGTGCAAAATGCTTTTAGACATGGCTTGCCAAAATGAAAACTGTAGAATTTGGCACTGCTTTAATATTACTGATCATGAAGTATTTAAAGAAAATTATGGGATATAAAACCCTTGGAATGCTTTGCAAAATTAGGAAGTAATTAGGCCAGATGATACCAATTTGACTGTAACACAGTTTTGTCATAATTCCAGACTTAACAGCAATGCTGCATTAACTGGTCCAACACTTAAGTGCAGTACTTCCAGTGCACTGCTAGGCATTTCGCTGTGTGTGGTCCTGCTTGTTAACTGCAGCACAGGTAGAAGGGGGGAAAAGGAAAGACTATTAACTCAGCAGGACACATAATTAAATTTGAGAGGGTTAGATTTGAGTGGTGCTTTTTCATTGTTATTAATTAAGGAACAAAAAGAGAAATACAAATGGTTTTGATGCAACAAAACTACTAGAAGAGGAGGTGGAAAACGGTGACTCAAATTTATTATTACATTTTCTTTTTTAAGCAAGTGGCAGCCTGCCTTGCCTGGACAGCCACTCCAAACACAGAACCATGCAGCTGTAAATCTTCCTGGAGATTTTCCCTTTCATTCTTACAGTCAGACATGCCACAACATCTGCTCCACAGTGTCTTCTTGACCACCACCTGTTCTTCTTACTTCAAGTGTAGTAAGGAAAAAGGCGTTCCAGGCCAGGACTGTGGGCTGGCAGCTACAATGCACAGCTTAACATTCCTCAGCCAATATTTCATTTCTCCTATCATTTGTTAAGCATGGGCAGCTTTTTGCCATATATCATAAAACCTGTTACTAGACCTGCTCAGTCTAAAAACAGAGGGTACAGCTGTGCTGCAGGCCAGGCTTCTGCCAAAATACCTGCAGCCAGTGAACACAATGTGATAACAGAGGGAGCATGGCTACGGAAATACAGAGCTCTGCATGATCTAACTTACCTTGTTTCTCCTATCAAAGGCCATGCCACCAAGGCTGGTTCCTATATTCAAAGCCTTACAGTCAGTCAAAGATCTCTACTCTGCACATCAGTCTTGTCAAAAGCAGTGGCATATCACTGAAAGATGAACTTAGATTATAATTACAGGTATTCAAAAGTGCTCTAGTTGTATAGTATTTGGGTATAATTTTTTTTAATTATTATTATTATTATTATTTTCAGATTATGAGAGGGAAATGGAAGAAAATAGTGCTGAAATAATACAGAAGTCCAAAACATGAGATGTTGACTGGACAGACTGACATTGGTGGAAACAAGGGGGTCAGTGAGGGGTAAAACTGCAGGATCTCAGCTACCCCAATTACATGGGATGCAAGCACCAAGCCCAGACCTGGCATGCAGCAGCTCTCGTAGACCTGGTATGTCACATCTCTGTGCCATGGCAAGAAGGATGTGGCAGAACAGATGAGCATGGGTTGAAGATTCCTGAGGTGAGGCTTGGTGGCAGGAAGGCTCCAAACTACTGATGGACCATAAGTTGATTTTAACAGTTCTGCTCTGGCTGGACTGAAGGTGAACTGTAAGGGAACAAGGGTTATCACAGAGGATGGGGCTACAGCCAGAAGGGCAGCAAAAGCCACGCTGCTGAGGCCACCACTGATGTGCTGACTGCAGCGATGGCAATGGCCTTCATTGGGTGCTGGCTTCAAATGACCAAATGTGTTGTATGTGTGCTGCAAAATCTGAAGATTTGAGTGAAAAGCCTTAAGAAAAGGCTGAAAGCCCTGCTTGCCAGTCCCTCTGCTGGGCCTCTAGCATGCCAATGGTGGCATTTGCTCCAGCTGACCTTGAACGGCAATGATATTCAAAGGTTAGTTAATTGCTAGGTAAGTAACATTTCCTTTACCTTTCCATCCAGCATCCTCCCTTGCTCTTTTGTGTAGAAAACAGAGGAAGTGGTCACAATAACTATGGGAGGCATTTCCAACAAAGTAAATGGCCTTTCAGACCAGGCTTGAAACAACTCTGACAGCCTTGTGGAAATCACTAAAGACACCAGTCATTTACTGGCAACTTCAACAATACCCCTGAAGAGCTAATAGACAAAGAATCCTGCAACCCACTGCCAGGAACAAGATAACAGAAAAGGCAGTTGTTTGTGGTTGTTTTGAGCTCTTAGAGAGATTTCAGGGTTTTAATTTATTTATTTATTTTTTTTTTCTGGTGCTTTTATACTGAGAGGTAAGTTTCAGAGCTCATGAGAGCACCAAAGTTAGTTACGTTAGTTCTTACCTAACTGAAATTCTTGCTTATAAAATCTTTTGTAAACGAGCAATAAACAATAATTTTTAAGAAGTAATTCAAAAGATGTAAGAAATTTGAGCATTTATTCACATCCACCATGCAGGCTTCCCTTTTTAAAAAAGAGGAAGCCGTCTGGAAAGGAAGTCAGATGAGAATCATCCCATGGTGTGTAATGTAGATCAGAAAGGTCAGGAGACAGGGATGTCTCAAAGATGTATTGAAACTGTAAATGAACTGTAAATGAACAGAACTGGCTGTAAATGCATTTTATGAATCTTTCAAATAATAGAAACATTGTTATGCTAAAGGAAGAAGGGGAGAGAAATCAAATCCATTAGAAAAAAAAGAAGCAATAACAGCGCATCGCATTTAAAATAATTTTCATAGACAATGAACTAGTAATTCTGCACCTGTGAGTCACGATTACTTATAAGACACACTCATTTTAATAAAAGATCATGTTAAAACGCTGAAACTCTAACAACTGAAATTAACTATTGCACATAGCACACAGGAAGCTGCCCAACTTTTCCAATTAGTACCGTGGCTTCAGCTTCAAACGCAGAAGCAAAAGAAATGCTGAAAAACACTGCCACAGGCTGGCTTAATTTGGAATTTCTCCTTTTCGAAAGGATTAAGACACACATGCACACATAACCAGAAGGGCTGGAAAGCACTTCAGATTTCTGTCCTTTCCCTAGTCCTTCTTGTTATATACATTGCAAAAGAGCAGGAAAGGATGTTTAAAAGCAACTTGTAATCTTGGTTTGATAGAAAAGAGCATCTATATTCACACAGCAGACTGCAACCACCATCTTGGGCGAGAGGCCTCATTAACCTCACCTCTGCCTTTTGTTTCCATATTGAGAGCAAGCCCACAGAAAGCTACATAAAAAATCCCTGTGCCTGCCAGAGAGTTATCAAGAGACTTTAAAATTCAGATGATCAGCTACTGAAATGAGGTGTCCTTAAACAGAAAGACACCTGCCGTCTCAGTTCAAAACTCTTATCCTCAGTCTTGAGAAACTAGTGGGATGTAGGCACATCCCACTGAGAACAAGGAAAAAGCTGTGACACTTCTTAGGCAAGGGCTGGGGTCTGGCATACTCTTGCAGTAGCAGTACTGACACCACTCCTCCCCAGGAGCTTCAGTGTTAATTATTCCCCAGCGTTCAGCTCTTGCAGGGAACTGATATTTGGAACCTCAGGGAGACCATCTGCTCTCCCAGCAACACACAGCGGCTCTGCTCACAGAACTCCAGTAGGGTTTAACAGCATGCTGGGGGGAGGGATGGGGGGAATGGAGGTCACCAAACCACCTCCCAGTCCCACTGCCTGAGGCTGCATCAGCTGTGGGCTCTGTTGTTACACGCAGAGAGAAAAAGAAGAGGGTGAAGTTATCAGAAAAAGAACTCTTCAGATTACCTGCTATTTATCCATATCGTTCTGTTAAAACACAATGGACATGGGTTAGTGGGAAAGGTGGTGATAGGGGTTGGACTAGATGGCCTTTTCCACCCTTAATGATTCTACAGCTCCATGAACAAACCAGTCACTCCCCACCCCAACCACATTGCTCTGTTGCCTTCAGTCAACAGAATAAAAACCGGAAGAGGATTGGATTTAACAAATGTGGCACAGACAATACATTAATCTGAATTTATATATTTTTTTTTCTCTTTAGCCAGAAGGAAAAAACAACTTCCACAGTGCACTGAAGTAGCCACGAGAGAGGTGACACAGTTAATGGAGTCACCAGCCTGCAGCAATTAAGACACACACAGTGAAATCACTACAGTGCTGGTGGACTGCACTGTGGTGAAGTTAAAATGCTGTGCTAAGAATTTATTGCTCTTTTCAATACTTCACCTCTTAGAATCATCCTACAGTAGTTCCTGCGTCCCAAAGAGCACAGTTAAAGAAACCTCTTATGTTCAAACAACGCACAGAAAAAAGAAAGATTCGGAGTTTTCCTTGCTATTAAATGGGCTGATACTTCTGCCTGCCGGAGTCACCTCCAGTACATAAACCTTAGCAGCGAGCAGGCACCAGGCAGGTGCCGATGCACAAGGCCATGGCCACCCCCGCTCTACCGCCAGGTGGCGCTGCCGCCCAGCGGATGAGTCCCGCCGCCTCTGCGCGGCCCGACCCAGGGACTGATGATAGGAAAACATGCTTCTCATAGAGCGGTGCTGCAGTGGCACAGGCTGCCCAGGGAGGTGGTGGGCTCACCGTCCTTGGAGGTGTTCAGGAGCCGCGTGCATGTGGCACTAAGGGCCGTGGGTAGTGGGCATGGCGGGAGTGGGCTGGCGGCTGGACTGGATGGCCTTAGTGGTTTTTTCCAGCCCAAGTGATTCTATGGTTCTATGTCTCTATACTCCAGCCAAGCAGAAGAAACTTCCTGTGCACGCCTGCAAGATGGAGGCATTCTAACATGTTCTACAAGGATGAGCAACTCACCCTGGGTGAACAAGTTTGCAACCACAAAAACAAAGAAAGTAAACGCCTTCTTGTGGTTGCAGCCGTGTGTGGTACAGTGTAATCAGAGACAGGGTTAAAACAGTGACAGAAAGTACAGAAACTTGATTATCTGTCCTATGTACGATGCTACATAACGCTCTCTTGAAATAAATATTCCCCAACAGGCTAATATAGGTTACTTAATAGGAAATATCATGTTCACAGATGGTAGGAAAGCATCCATGTTAGGGACAAAAGGAAAACACCCTCAGACACAGAGGTTTTGACTTTTGTTCAGTGCTCCTGGTATGCAGAAAGATCTCAGTCAAAACAGGCTGCAGTTTGTGCAGTCAGCAGTAGAATGAGGTAATGCCAATCTGTATCTTTCTTTTCAGCCATTCTTGATGTCCAGTAATTAGCCCGCATGCATCTCTGCATGCAAGTATCGCTTAAACTTTTGAAGCACTCAGGGAAATACAAAAGCATGGGAGGAGAAAATACACAGACCTCATAACTTTTGCCTGCAGAGTGCTAACTGACAGAGCATTCCTACAGATTGAGAAAGTGCTGTAACAGGCTTCTAATCAGCTAGCAGGAAAGTAAAGCAGTGAGTAGTAGTGTACAAGAAGACATCTATACAAAGATGATAACCAGCGTCTGCAACTAGGTCAGGTGTGAACTATTCTGGAGAGACGTTTTAAGATGTGAGAAAGGCAAGCTATGGGGTTGCAGTGACACATTATTAAATTGAAAATATTAGCAGAGGCCACATGGGAAAACAAACAAGCAAACAAAAAGAAAAACACCTTCAGATTTTGCCAAATTTAACAGTGAAGAAATAATGCTTCTGTGTTTGGAATTCAACTTCAAGCCTAAAACACAGACCAGGAACAGGACAAATGGAGTCATCTCTTAATTCTCAGAAAAAAAATAAAATAAAAATAAATAAAATAAAAAAAAAATCGAGGATTTAGGCAAACAATCTCTGATTCAAAGGTCTAGGTTTGTTAATGCAATGAAGAATTTGGGGTTCCCGTAAGTTTTTATCTTTATTGTTGTAGCATTAAAGTATACATAAAATACTTTAATTAATGGGATAATGGTTTCAGACACAAAATGTATTTCATTTTGTTCTGAAAATTTGGAAATGATCATAGAATCGTATGTTGAGGGTCACAACCAGCAGACCAGGCTGCCCAGAGCCACATCCAGCCTGGCCTTGAATACCTTCAGGGATGGGGCATCCACAGCCTCCTTGGGCAACCTATGCCAGTGTGTCACCACCCTCTGTGTGAAAAACTTCCTCCTAATATCTAACATAAACCTCCTCTGTCTTAGTTGAAAACCACTCCCAGGTGCACTTGGTGTTTGACTGGCGTCTATTTTCCATTTCAGGGCTCTTCCCTAATGCTACAGTTTTCCTCCAGAGTCTTCAGGACCTGAGAGCAACAGTAGCAAAGCCAAAACAAGTGCTTTAAGGATATTTTATGAAAATACAAGAACAGAAGGTACTTTCAGGTTAAATTCTAAAAATAAGTCAATAATAATTAAAAAATTTAAAACTAAAAATAAATACCTTAAGATTTAGGTTTCACTTATATAATAATTCATTATTTCAGAATAAATGTTTCCTGGAAAAAAAAAAAAAAAAAAAAAAA
>NW_024884253.1:56148027-56216862 GCF_019232065.1 Centrocercus urophasianus
TTTTTTTTTTTTTTTTTTTTTTTTTTTTTAAGAGCCTTTAAAGTTTTCTTTTGTTCACAATTAAGAAATTCCATATGGTCAGGTACCTCTTTCCACTTTGTTTGGTGTTTTCAAGCAGGTTTCCCATGAGAAAAGAATCCTTAACACAACTTCTACAGCTGCTTCTAATCCTTTTCTCCTTTTCCTTCCCTGTTTGAATCTTCCTATCTATCTTTTGGTATTATCCAGCCAGCAGAAAAGCTTGTTACAGCTTGTTTTGTCTTACTCAAAACCATAAAGGTGACTTTCAGAGCTCTCTCTCCTACATCCTTCCACCATCTTGAGAATATATTCTTCTTGTTACACAGCTATAATTTCTGCAGATTTGCTGTGCTCCATTCTCTGTTTCACAAGAAAAAATATATATGTATCACTGAGGATGGACAGTTTTGCAGTTAAAGGCATCCTAAGACATTCCAAGTTACAATTTTCAGTCGTACCACACGCTTTAGTGCCATGACTGACCACGAAAAGGTTTCTCAATCACTCTGAGATTAAAGTCATCTATCTTGTAGAACAGGAGTACTATAACTCAGAAGTACAAGCATTTCTTGGCTCCAGCTAAGTTACATTTGTCCTCTGACTAAGCTCTCTGTGTAAAAGTCTCTACCATACATTTCAGTTGTGGTTCCTTGCCTTGTTCCTACCTTGGTCAGCACAAGAATCTTAAATTGGTCCACTGCCCATTTTTGAAGATGGAATGCAGTGAGAACAGCCATACACGCAGCAAATCCAGTCTTCATTTACTACAACCAGATATTCAGATCAATCTGGTTATTCCTTCTTCTCACGCACATAAACTACTTGCAGTGAAGCTCTAGATAAATACATAAAATGAAGTAACCCCTGTCATTATGAAATAAATGCCATAAATTTGCAATAAACAAACAGCACTTTGCTGTTGCCTTTCTCCTTCTCTCAACAATGCATTTCATTCTTTTTCCTCAGCTTCTTTATACATTCAATGGTTTATATTTGTGCTTACATAAAGTAGAAAAGCTTCCTTTAGGCAACAATTCCTGCCTAAAAAATTCAGCCCCCTTCTAACTAAATGTAAAATTCAGATTTAATTTGAAATACCAGAAATTTTATACAACTAAATTTTACTGGCACTTGCACTGTGCTAGGTATTTTCTTGCTACTTAGAGTTGAACTTCAAAGAGAAGTAAAGTTTTACCCTGGAAACCTCAGCAGGAACTATTTAAAGCATTTAATACTCCAAAGTACTTTTAACATCACTCATTTCTTCATGCATACCCTTTTTCAGTTTGAAATTGATGCCCCACTGTATTGGTTGCAAGCTTAAGCTGTAGTGTTAAGAATATAGAACATTTTTTTAAAATAGAAACTGTTTCTATGTAAAGTAATTATCCAGGTTACTATCTGAGTCATTTTGTTACTAGGCTGGGAAAAAGAAAAAAAAAAAAAAGAAAAGAAAAAAAAAAAACCAACAAAGCAATACTTTGTGTAACAACATTACTGATTCACAAGAAATTATTTTCTATGGAAAGCAGTGATTTAAATACTGTAAGATCAAACTGCCACAAATAATATTTCAAAATATACATATCTGACGCTTAGACAGACTTTCAGCAGCTTCCATGAAATAGCTTATTTCAAAAATTAAGAGAAATCTCATGTATCAGCGTAAATTCAGTTAAAGTTGCTTCAAAATTATAGGCTGACAGGTTTAATAATGCAAGAGGGGTTGTGAATAGTGTCTCTGATCGCCTGCCAGTCTCCCCAACCCTTGCTGATTTTGTTTTCTGCAGTCTCTCTCTCTTTAACTCAGGAGGTTTTCCATTCCCCCAAACCCAGACCCATGCTACCAACAGCTCATTAGTGTGTTTTGTGGAGGGTGGGTGCACCAACCTGCCTCTTTACCATGCTCTTTCCTGCATCTAAGAGGATCTAAGAAATCCCTTATTTGGTGTGGTCTGCCCTCTAAGACATGAAGGCTGGGGGGTGATAATGGGTCAATACAGTCTAAACATAGATCAGCCTGCCCTAACAACTTAATAGCTTGTTACAGAGAGCTGAAGCACTTAATAAGACAAAGAACAAGAACCCAACTCCTGTGAGGTGTTGCTCCCAATTGCTGGGAGTGGCACTCTCTAGCTTGTCCATAAAAAAAATAAAATAAAATAAAAATTGTGGTTATTATCTTACTGTTCAGTTCTAAGCCAATCTCAGGACTGATGACAGTAATGACAATATCTGCATAGCCTAGCTGCAAAACTCATGTTTAGCAGTTGATGCTTGTCACAGATGGAAAGGACGGATCACTTTTGCCCACTCAGCTGCTGAGCTGATACCTGAACAGACTCACCAGCAGTTTTCCGGAAATGGATGCCAGCTCCACCACATCTCCTCCTCATTGGTTTAAAAGGAAAACAGAAAAGCTGTTGGATTGGCAGCTCTTCCCCTTTCCCTTGCTGAACTCCAGCAGTGGATCATCTGCTTGGCAGACAGTCTTCACCCAGCCTTAACCTATGTACCTATCAAGCACTGCCAAAGAAGAGCCCTGACTACAGCCTTAGGATACATGGTTTGGAAGAATGCAAAAGCTCGACCTGCTTAATTAGTTAATTCCTCAGAAGGAGTTCATTCCGGGAACATCTGTTTTACCAGGGAACTTGAAGTACTGTTAGAGGAGACAAAATGGTGCCAAATCCACAGTATCCATAGGATTGACATTTTTTAAATAAAACTTGCAAGACAGTTACAAAGAAGGTCTTTGTCTTAAAACCATCTCGCTACAACCCATTGACTTAAGACTCTGGGAGAAAGCACACCTCTCCTGCCATGGGCTGCTACATTGGAACCCTTGATACACCTCAGATTTGTACAGTTTTATTTTGCAGGAAAAAAGTGATAAAGGACAGGCTCTTTTTGATTGCTTTTTTCTTAAGAAACTTACTTCTAGACCCAGTGCAGGGCCTGTATTCCGACCCTTTCCATATTAAAATATATAATACCTTGGACTTGGTAAGAAGTAACTGAAATTGCTGTGATTCTTCCCCTGTGAGCAAAGTAAGTCAGGAAGAGAAATGTATGAGCCACTGCACCAAGTGCACCAATGGTACTTTGAGGTGCATCAGGCTGCCGAGCAGTGAAGCATCCCTGAAGCACCACACTACACCTTGGATTAGAAGTTACAATTCAGAAATCTCCCAGTGACCCCATTATCAGCATAGCAAAGAGAAAGCAAACTTGAACTTGGTATATGACAGCAATGACTATTCAGGGAGCTTTAATCAGGAAGAATTTAACTGAACAAACAGCCACGGCTCCCAAGGAAGGGCTGAACACTTTGAAAAACTGAAAGTAGTTGACCGTATGCTTTAGAACAATAAGATAAAATTATTACACTAAAACCCTTTAATTAATGCATGCAACAGAAGCTGTGATTCTTAAAGCCTAATCTCCCTGTCATTTCAGTTTTTAAGAAATAGTACGAAGCACCCATCTGCTCAAGCTGCCACAGGAGGCCCAAAGTTCTGTTCTCACACCAGTTTTTGTGCCGGATGTCTCAGTAAATGTACTGCTTATTTACATCAGCCAAAATGGAGGAGAAAGCTGCTGATCCCATAAGTTTGCCCTCCTGCAAAAATGGCTAAAATGCATTTTGCTGTTACACACACCCCTTTCACCCTTAAGAGCTGGGGTGCTCTCCCCCCTCCCTCCCCAGAAAAAAACCCGCAGGGCACTTTGAAAATCCTGGCAGATGTTTAATTACAGAGGCACTTGCAGGCATTATTTTGATAAGGTCACACAAAGAATGACTGTAGCTGACGACCAAATGGTTTAAGTGTCTGCTGTACTAGCAAAGCAAAAACTTTGCTAATCCACATTTTGCTAATTCAAACACCTAATAATTCACATACAAGTAAAAAACTGCTTGTAGCGCAACACTTCTGAATAAGTATTCAATAGCAGGAATCTGTAATGCCATTTCATGTTACTAGGGGCATATTATGAAATACACCAAACAGCAGTCAGCACTGTGTTATGAAATATCAAACCAGACTCTTAGTCTCAACATCTAAGAACAAAGTACCTTTTGTAATGCAGTTTTCTTTTTCCCTGTGCTTATTAATTCATGAAGTTCATTCATTTAAAAAGGCCCTTTAGTCACTGATGTAAATGAACAGGGTTCCACAGTACATCCGTGGGTTTGTGGCTGGAACAGAATAGAGATGGCACTGCCTTCTCCACTGTTATTTCCCATTATTTCTTCACATTCCTCATCAATTCACTGCAAGTTCTCACACCAGGTCCCTACTCAGAAAAAACTGTTTTATTTAGAAGGCCAGAAAATCCTATTTTGACTTACTAAAAATAAAATAAATAACAAACAAGGCATGCAAACAAACAAAATACAGACACACCTGGACCAGTGACTAAAATTTCTTGGATTTGACTTTGAATGGGGCAAGACCTGCCCTTCTTTGCTGAGTCAAATGCAATAGCAATTAGCCTTTGTACATTATCCACCTTCACAGCTGAGAGCAAAACACAGGCGCTTCTCAGTGTTTCTGCATCGCGTACCGAGCATGCACTAACATGAAATATTTTACTAACAGATTTAATCACATTTGAAGCACATTGTTCTGACAGCACCTGGGTCTTCGTCATCACTCTCCTAACTATCAATGATTCCGGTTAATTTTACAGTCACAAGAGGTGCAAAACTCCATCTGGTCAGCCTACATATTACTGCAGATCTGGAATCATACTGATCAACAAAGTATGTTAGCCAGGAAGGCTCTGTTAAGGTGGAGCAGTGGAGCTGGGCTTGAATTTACCCTGAAGATTCATCACGACTACAGCAGTGCAGAGCACGAGGATTAAGGCTCACTGTGCTACGGGGCTCCCTGGGCAGGGAAAGCAACCGGAGCAGGACTCAGGTGTGTCAGCTGAACTGCTTGGCAGCACGGTGACCTTAGCCTCCTGTGCGTCTGCAGTGTGCACAGCAAAACCCTGCTGCATATTTTTCCTTGGAATGAATGCAGAAGCTGGGGGAAGAGATTTCCTGGTTTAAAGCCTATGACTAAAGCAACCTTGTAAGTTCATGAGGCAGGATTTCCAAATGCTTTTTGTTCCCTGCTTGTTCAAATGCCAACCACAGCACCCTCGCCCACGACAGAGCAGCCGCGTAGCTGCTACTACCACACGAGCCATCACCGTCCCCGTCACCCAACCCTCACAGAGAAGCCCTGCCTCTTGGGCTGGCTAGGAATCAGATGGCGAAACTAGCCATTGCTTCAATGTGCAGGGCCTCAAGCCAAGAGTCCCAAGGCCACATCTGTGCCAGGAGCAAAAATCAGACACCCACAGGACTGTTGGTAGGGATGCAGCTATCCTCTCAAGTCTGTCACTTGCACCATTACAGCCAAAACCTCCCTCTTTTGCATAAGACCAACTTAAAATGCTACTTGACTGACAGGTGTCTCTGTACTAAGGGGTCCTTTGCATTAGACCTACACTGGCCATGGAGTGACATCCCTATAAAACCTAACAGAGATGATGCTGCTGGTAGAGCCTGCCGTGCAGGCTGCCACTAAGCCTCCTGTGAGAGTTGTCTCCCGCTCATCTTGCTGTGGGCTACCATAGGCTGGGACCTTACCCCACACACTTCTGTGTCCCAGTACAGACTCCAGTGTTGATTTCTCCCAAGTCTGTCTGAATTTTACTCATCTTCTAAACATGCCCTCTGCATGAACCCCTGATAAACAGCATAATCAAATGCAGAAGTAAGTCTCCCAATATCTGTACCTACAGCAAGTTCTCAAACTAGCAAACACCCAAGTTACTATGCTTGTAAGTGCCATAAGCAAAACAAATGCAAAATTGAGCATTTTCTAATTCTGGACTTCAGAAAACACCTCTCCATTAGGATGTTAAGTATAGAGATGTAAATGCTCTTTAAAAGCACGCAGGCGGGAAGCAAAGCACCCCAACCCTCCAATTGTTTTGTTTCAGTGCATTCTTTGCATTTATCTAACACACAAACAGAAACAAGCCATGAGCAAAAGAAAGGCACCCCTTCTTTTCTCTGCTTTTGTTGAACGCAACTTCCCATAGCTAACTCACCATTAACCACAGTACAGAATTCCCCGACCACGTTTTACTTCATTCAACTAATATTACTCCAAATATGTAAAACAAGAAGGCTGTCATGACCTTGCTGCAGTCACTGATGAAACAACAGCTGGAGTCTTTAAAAACCCAGTGGTTCCATGGCATAAACAGTGAAAACTGGGTTATAAAACTCAGCAAAAGGAATTAATAAAAATGACCAAGGGTCACCTGTAGCCTGTCAATCACTGTATCGTTTATAGTTCATACGACAGTAAAAAGGCCCGAATGTTGTCAGAGCTGTACATTGGCTACTCTGAGACCTACCATGAATAATGGATGGAGGTTATCCATTTGAATCCCAGCCTATTATTCAAAACTCTAAACCTGCCGTTCACCAACAGCAAAGAGCACTTTGGATGAAGGATGGAGGGGTACTACAGGGAACCATTTTCAACAATGCAAGCAGTGATGAGGTAATGAAGATTATTTGAAAACAAAAGCTGAATTTTTCTGAGAGCTGAGGCACTACTTTTTGTGATACAGTGAAGCAGCATTTCATGTCTATCTATTTTGCACAGTTTACTTTAAATGAGAAAACATAGCAACAAAAACTGAACTTGAGGCTTCAGACCTAAATCTCTCAAAAGCTTGGTTGCCTGAGTTAAAGTCTGAAAAGTGCTTTCATCTCATATACCCTTCCATGTTTTTGCACTGAGCAACCAATATGCGTCTTTTTGAAAAAGGGACTTCGACCCACCATAAAAGAAAAAAGAGCTTAATATCCAATCAGGACCTCCCCTGACAAGCATGGAGCTGTTGTTGGGAGAAGGTCAGGTGGAGAGTTAGGAAAAGATGACGATGGGTATGGAACAAGCTGTCCAGGGCAGTAGGCACAACACTGATCTGCCAGAGTCCTACCACTCTCAGACATAGGGTTTGAATTTTGGGTGGTGCTGTGTGGAGTCAAGAATTGGACTCAAGCATCCTTATAGGTCCCTTCCAAATTGGAGTATTCTATCATCATCATTACAGGGCAATGCTTTGATGATACTTTTAAAATAAGTAATAAAGAGCTGTATTTCTGAACTACAATGGATGCCTGAGGTACTTAAATGTGTAAAAATGACCTATACTTTATTAATCCTGGCACAGCTGTTATCCAAGTACCTTACTCCACTGATGGCATTAATTCCAACATAGGCAAACAGCAGCACACCTTTGAAATGAAGAGTAAGGTAAAAACAGTGAATATAAATCTGTTAACCACTAACACAACCATTAGTCTGCAAGACAGGATGTTCAACAGCTCACCATGACTGAACTCAAGAACCACCATCTTGAATTTTAAGTACGTACTACAGGGTGCAAAACAGATCATAATTTCATCTCAGATTTAAGAAGGTCAAGCTCACTGAGCCCTCTTTGTATGCTCCATAATGTCAGAATAATCCTGTGCTACAATGACAGGCTGTGAAGATGAATGGCTAAGAACAGCAGCTCTGTTTACTTCTTACAGAAGGAGCTGATCAGCAGTGTTCGAACAAGCCACAGTGTAGTTCATCCTTTGACAAGCAACACCTGAAACAACTTCCTTATCTACATACCTCCCAGAACACAGCAGAAATGTACTTTTTCCCATTAAATATGAAAGACAGGTAGTAGAAAGACTATTTTGCAAATCCAGGGACATCAGAGCCTGCTTTTAATTCCCTTTGCTGAAACACAAGGCCCTGTCTAGACACCAGCCTTAAGGCTTTCTCTTTGCATATATGGAAGGGTAGACTACATTGGAAGTGTAAGGATTGTCAAAAAACCTGTTTGGACTTTAGCAAGTTAGTATTTAACATTGTGTAGACAGTAAAATTCCTATGTTAATGTCTAATAGAAGCAGAAAAAAAATGCTAGTCCTTTTGAAAAACTCAAATTTTCCACAGCAAAAGCCATCTTCTTTCCAATTGAGCCTGTTAGGAAGCCAGGCCTGAAGAAGACTGTGCTCAGATCTTCACTTTTTCCTACCAGGAGACATTTAGACTGTGTTTTGGAGGCTGCATAATTTGGTCTTTTGGACTTCCAAAATCTATAACACTGGTTTCATGCCTGACTTCTTACAATCACACGCTCATCATTTCCATCAACAACACAGTGTCATTTTTTTTTTTTTTTTTACCAGAAACTAAGTAACATCCTGCTTTAACAAAAGAGCAGCATTCCTTCTCTTATGCTTCATGTAAACAGCAAAGCCCAATCTTTCTTCCATCTTTCTCAATGATCATCAACAGATTCCACATGTACAGTCAGCAGTTACTTTCAATGGGACAAATCCTCACTTACTCCACTCCTGAGGCTTATGGATACAAACAGCAAGGAAAGAGGGTGACAAGGCGTTGAAACATCATTTTGATGAGCCAACAGTTGAAGAGACCAAGCAGTTTTCACCAAAAAAACATACCATTGAATTGGCCAAGTGCTTCGTATGGTGGAAGAGTGGCAATTGGGAAGACAGAGAGAGAAAGAGATTTGATTGCACACAAATAATTTATCACTAATATAACTGTGTGGCTTCCATATAATTCCTCAGCTAGATATAAGGTCAAAAGACCACTATAATATTTGATGTGGATAGGCAAATACAAACAGCAGCATTTAGTAAATCAATTATGAAGATTAAATCTGAGCAAAACATTAGATCTAAAGCCCAAATGAACTTCATCATGTAAGAAAAAAAACTAATTGCACTTTAAAGAAAGCTTAGTAAAATTACTACACAATCAGAAGGCAGTCATTTATTAATACATAAAGATTGTATGCTTCTGTTCTCTTAAGTTAAAATTAGAACTGAAATATGAGTCTTATATGGAAAGAAGCTTTGATGACAGTCATTTATTTGGGAAAGCTTTTCCAGCCTTTTTGTTTCACACAAATGATTTGAATGTTTAAAGCATTTAAATAATTCCATATCTAAGTATTAATAAAGAGATGCTGTCTTTTCCATCTTTTATGTTTTTATTAAGCTGATAGTAAAAATGCAGCTGCTGACTTATAAGAAATTCAAAATTAATATACATACAAGCAGGCAGCCATTTTCACAATCTGGCAAGTAACACGTTTCCATAAATAACAAAGAATACAGGGTCATGATATCAGCTGTTGAGAAATTTACTAAGTCACCATATCACTAATTCTGCTGTAACCATTTGCTAGATTGTTTCTCTTATGGCTTGAAACTGAATTTAGAAATGCTTTCACTAAAATACTGCTGAACTTTATATATTACGTTCCCAATTTAACAGCTTTATCTCTGCTGCTTTCTCTCTAGAATTCCATACGTCTTTGTCCATACTGAGCACGGCAGATGACAACAGAGCACAAGCTTGGTGGGCAAAGGTTTATGAACATCCGAGTCTGGTCTTCACACATTCATCTGTACACACTGCAGCAACACAGGGTTATTTGTCCACGTACATGGTCAGATGCACTACTACCCAGCTCTTCAGGCACACAGTATTAGTTAATTGCACGGTACATCAGCTTTAGATAATTAGACACAGCTGTACATTTGAAAATAGTAACACACAGTGGGAAATCCTGCTGGAAGAGTTTTGTCATAAACACTTTCGTGGTTCTCAGATATACCATTATCTACTCCTTACGTCTCTATTTTGATCACTGTTTAAAGTTCTTTGTCTTAACTCTTCTCCTGGGGACTGTGCCAAGTATTCCACTTAAAAATAGTTTTGTGGCATTGTCACACAGCATCTTTCTAACAGAAAAATACAGAGACAATTCCTTGAAAATGTAAGCTGTTTCCTTAAAAGAATCAAGGAAAAAGAAAAATACTACTTGTTACTGACAGAGCTAATGGACAATGAGGGGTTATTACATTTTGCTTTTAAATAGCATGCGGAGTAATGCAATTCAATCTTCATTTTCTCCAGAAACAGCTCCCCCGCCCCACCCTCAAAGCTGTCAGGAAGCTCCAAGCATTTTTTTTTAAATAAAACCATCTCAGATCTGTTTAATTTATCTTCTTCCACAAACATAAAAGTTAGAAGCTATATTAGCTTAGAATTGATTTTGACGATCTGATTCTTTAACAATTCAGGTGACTGAAAAAGAAAGAATGACTTGGTTTATTGTGTTGTATTGAAGGAGGATGCTTAAAAATAAAGGAGGGAAATTTATATTGGTGATTCTGAAAGATTAAATGGTCACAAAGGCATGCACGGAACTAAACAGAGCAAAATAAAAATAAACACATCAATCAAATCTGAAGGCATACCTGGCATCACAGAGCCAGAGCACAGCATTAGTTTCAGCAGCATAATGAAGTGATTTCTCTCTCGGTTTCTGGAGTGCAGACACAGAAGCGCTGCGATCACACAAGTAACTCCAGAAAGCAGAGCAGAGAAACACCATTTCATTTTGATTCATGAGCTAAGATGCTTTTCCTCATTTTTTCCTAACTGCTGCTAACCATATTTTTGGTCTCCTGTCCAAGTGAACTCCAAGCTACTGGGGGATTTCCCAAGTGGGATTACGCGTGTTCCTTCTGTTCCTACTAGCCGCTTACAGTGGCACCTGTGACAACTTAGTTGAGCTGGCTGTCAATGACCAGCAACCAAACGTGAGGAAATAGCAAACAGGCTATTTCAGAAGACAAAATGTAACTTTGGGGTGGGGTTTCTTCTTCTGTCTGAAATTCATAAGAAATTCTAATTCCTAGGGAAAAAAAAAAAGAACAGAAAATTGAACTATACTAAAATCTTCTGCCTTTTGTTCTAGGAGTTTTTCTTGTTGTTCCTCTCAGCTTTTGCCGAGGTACAGTCACAGTGCATAATATAATTAACCTCCAATTAAGGAAATAGTGGGAAAATGTTTCCCCTTCTATTCCTAGGAAAAGCACTGTGAGGGTAAAAGGTGGGGAAGTCAAAACAGGAGAGGACCACAGCTTAAAGTATAGAGAAGCACCATTAAGACTTCATACAACATCTGTATGACATTTGCACATGCACTCACTTCCAGTGAAGAGACAGAATTCAAAACTAATGGAGAACATCCCAAGTCCCCCAATGCAGGAAGAATCCCGTAGCCTTCCCAGCTGTGTTTTCAGGATTGTGAAACGGGAGGCTGGCAAAGCAGCCTATTTTCTATTAAATTGCTTTCACTGCTATTTTTGGCCAGGAGGTGTTACAAAGTTCTTAAACAGATCTATCATACTACTGCATGTACTATGAGAGACCAGAATACATTGAGACTACTGTAAAACAATAGCTACAGAACAAGCCTCATCATCTTCTGCTTGTTGTACACAGTAAGTGGTTCTAAGGTCAATGTTGTGATGTTGCAACAAAGGACGATAGCTTAAGGGTAAAGAATGAAAGCAGTTGTTAATGGAAGTTTTGTTCCTATACAAATGCCCCAGAAATGAATGAAATAAAATATCCTGTATTAGCAAAACTGATTATGGACACTGTTCAACCTTAGCTCTCCATAAACTGTCCATTTCACCGAGAAAACGCAGCAAATGCTTTCAAGAATCTGAAACAAAAAAAGAACACTAATGATGAATTATGATTTTGAAGCAGATTTGACAAATGCAGCACTTGCCATCAGTGCTAACTTATTTGTGTAACAAATAAGGAAGGAAAGGTACCTGGATTTACAGTGTTACTTGTAAAATATCCATTACTAAGAGTAAGGCAGTTTTGTTCAAAGCCCCATGTGGGACTGCTCGACTGAATCTAAACATCTGGGGCAAGTTATGTATCTGGCTTTCATGCCTTTGGAATGACATGCTACATTTAAGCCAAGAGGTTCAGACACACCACTTTTAACAGCCATGTTTCAAAAGTCCATGACTTTATCATTTTGAATCTTCCCACTCAATAACACTTTCAATTAAAAAAGTTTATTCTTCTTTTCCGCACTCCAAGTAAAAACAAGCATAGACATTGCAGATGTCATCTTCCAAAGTGTTTTCCCAAATCCAGTGAGTACCACTGAGTACTTAAGCTCTCAGATGGAACGGTACAAAGGAAGAGTCACCCTGACGAATCACAGTGTAAAATGCTAAGATACAGAGCGTATCAAAATGTGTTCTCTCGTTTACACACTTCTTTCTCTTTTAGTTTCCCTCAGGACCTCAGAAAGACTTCTATTTGTTTTTCTTTCACCTGTTCTGCCTCCTTACGCTGCCCTGAGCTCTGAGATTGTTCCCGCAGGGCTGTGGCAGCTGCTCTGCTAAATCTCCTGTGCTGACAAACCCCCACCCCGTGCAGACAGGATTACGCTCAGCTACAGCCTCTCCTTCCCCGTACTCCACTTTCTCTGTGTGTGCTCTGCACTCGATCATTTCCTCCCTTCAAACAACACTCGTTTTTACCCTGCCAACTGTGTCTTCACAGCCTAATTCCTCACAGCATGCCAACCTTTCCAGCACGTGCTGACCCATGGCTGGGCTGTCCTTGTGGCTTTCAATCAGCAAACTAAAGCCTAGGGCTGGGCTGTCCTTGGGGCTCTTCTATCACCAAGCTAATGCTGTGACACCACTTACGCAAACATAAAACGCTTACCTCCAGCTTACTTCCTTATGCCATTAATTCACCCGTTTTTCAAGGCTCTATTTAAGGCTCACATTCGCTACAATTCCTACACGAACCACCTATGGTCAGTAGCTGACAAGAGCAGCTGAAATGGTTCAAGTGGGATTTTTGGAAGTAAATGCTCAGCTGTGTCCTTGATCCCTCCAGCAGGCACAGCCAGGGGATTCCCTCAAGGTCTCCTCCCTTCCTCAACTATACTACATTGTCTAGCCTAAGCCCAGACAAAACTCTGAGACGAAGTCTTCCACTGCTTCTTTTGAGAAACCCCAAAGCACCTTTACTTCTTTACAGTAAGGGTGACAGAGCACTGCAACAGGCTGCCCAGAGAAACAGTGGATGCTCCTTCTGTGGAGGTAATCAAAACCCATCTGGACACCTACCTGTGCAACCTTTTATAAGGAGCCTGCTTTAGCAGTGGGGTTGGACTCAATGCTATCTTGAAGACCTTTCCAACTTCTGCAGTTCTGTGGTTTCTTATATGATCATCAAAGCAAGCTGGATCAAGTCATGGCTTCTGAATAAAAGAAAATGTCCCCAGCCAGGTCCCACCTTTCTTGTCACAACACAAGCAGCTCTCTGCCCATAGAGATGCATCCTGGAGCCAACATGGCAGGCAGCTCTGCAGAGGTAAGGAGAGAGACTGCACTTCTGTCTTACTCACGCTTCAAACTGCCAACAAAAGAAGTGCATGTTGGCTATCACAATGGTTGAATAAAATATTTAAACTTACTGAATATATCCTAAAAAAATTTAATTCTTGCTCTAGTATAAATGACAAAGAAAGACTAGTCCAGAAGAAAATTTTACTACCACATATAACTAATTATGCATTAGTAACATCTGATTTCCCACTGTTCATATGAGGGACTCACATGCTGGCAACACCAGAGATCTAAAAAACCAAAAGCAACAACAACAACAACAACAAAACAAAACACAAATCTAATAGCTCTATTGCAAAATAAAGTGATTATGTTTGAATTATACCTAATATATCATGCCTTTATATTTTTATTAATTTTATTAATGAAAACAAAAGTCAACACTGCACATTTCCCACACAAACAACTGTGCTGGGCATCCTTGTCAAACATATTTAGCACTACAATAGCAAGTAAGTGATTCTCATGTGCACCAATTTGCTGTTCCAGAGCAATCCAAGTCAACAATTACTTTTTCCTGTTAGAATTTTACTCTCTGTTCTGTTTTTGGCAATTTTTCCTAAGGCTTCTCTAGGCTTCAGAAGTACTTAAGGTTAAGATGTTTGTGAGAGATTGGTGTGCGTGTGGATATAGCAAGTGTAAGGACAAGAAACTTCTGCAAAATATTAGAAGAGGTTTAGGATTAATGTGTTCCATGTGCAGTGTAAGCTGTATTTCCTGAATACTCTTTTAAGGAAAGAGAAAGGCCTCTTTACTTCATTACCTAGTAAAAAAAAGTTTCACTACCTACTGAATAAATGCTTAATTGCAGAAAACTGAGCAATCTTGTGGTTCACTGATGCTCCACATTACCAAAACACGCAAAGGGCAAAGTCCAAATGCAGCACTTGCTCCACTACCTTGGGGTACAGCGGGGATAGGAAGAGATGAAGCCTTTGCATCCCTCTATCACTCTGACTCTTACAACACGTTGCACTCAGTCTTTCACCATCGTGACACTTGCTCAAAATCACTATATTAAAACATGCAGAAAATGTTCCATGGAGAGCAAAAGTGCTGTTTAGACTGAGGTTGGTTTTTCTGAAAGAATCCATGTATTTCCCTTGTGGCTGTGTTTTCTTCCCCCCAAAATTTAGTTTTTTGCTGACAGCAGCTTGCCTCAAATGCTATTTAAGTAGTAAGACATCACAAGACATATGCTATTCTGAGATAACACACACCTCTGAAGTACTGTTAGGTGTAGCTGATGCCTTCAACTGCCTGATGAATTTGTTATCTCAAAGAAACACAAGGTTTGGGAGGGTCTTGTATTACGAACTAAATCCAAATTTAGTCTTAAAATTAAAAAAAAAAAAAAGAGAGAGAGAAAAAAAAGTGTTTTTCTATCTCTTTAGAAGAAAATAGATTTCACTTAGAGTAACTACCCTTAATATAAGGCTGCCAAAACAAAACCAAGATTACAGCTGTGATACGACAACAAAATCATTTTAATGGCTGCTTATTCTTCTGTTACTTGAAGTAACAGAGAAAATGAAGTGATATTTGAAGTGTGAGATGGCCAATCTGGAAAACAAAGTTCTAAAAGAATGTAAGACTGTGTCTAAAAAACACGTCCTGTAAAAAATACTGACCCTGACAAAGAGGAGTATCTACACCCATACTCAAGTTACAATAACCATTTATTGTGAAAGTTCTTGTCTTTCTCACATTAACACTGCCTTGGTAGAGAATCTGCACTTTAAATGAATGAAGTGTTGGCTTTTCATTATTAGCATCACTAAAATCTTTCTGAACCTATTAACAGAATAGCCACAAAAGGCAGTTTTGAGATTTGCTCCTCACAGTGTCTTATCTGCTAGGACTAAAGTCTGAATGCTCCAGTAGATTTCAGGATATATAATTTACACTGGCATTGATTACTGAAAAGAAACGTTTCTCTGTTTTTCCTTTAACCTCAAGCTAGCAGGTGCCAAGTGGTTCAACAAAGCAATTAACGATGACTCCAATACGACTTTGCAGAAGCTGAAAACCAAGCCAGCAGTTACCACTTCTGCTAGATCAGCGCCGAGGCGTTCAGCAATTCACCAGTTCAAACCCTTGCTGTCTATAAACAAGAAAAGCTGTGGAGGGACTTTTTAATAAGGGCAGGTAGTGACAGGATGAGGAGAAATGGCTTTAAACTGGAAGAGGACAGATTTAGAAGATTTATCAGGAAGAAATTTGGAAGATTTAGAAATTTAGAAGATTATCAGGAAGAAATTCTTTACTGTGAGGGTGGTGAGACACTGGAACAGGTTGCCCAATAATACGGTTGTGGATGCCCACAACCTGAAGGCGTTCAAAGTCAGGCTGAATGGGGCTCTGAGCAACCTGGTCCAGAGGGAGGTGTCCCTGCCTATTGCAGAGGGTTGGAACTACATGATCTTAACAGTCCATTCCATGATTCTATGAAAAACAAATTCTCCATGAAAACAAGTTCACTAGACTTTTACAGTTCCATTCCAATAATGCCTGGATGCTGGTCACAAAGCATGGAACAGTAGCAGTCACAGACCAAGCACAAAAAGAATCTGAAAGTATCAGAGACTAGTTCTAGGGCATTGAAAATAACGATACAATGAAAAATAGGAAGTTTTTTCTCCAGTGTCCATAAAATTTACTATATATGTTTTTAGTGACTCTCAAAAAATCCATGTTTACTGATGATAAATCTTGAAAGCAATCAAGAGCAAACAGAATAATGGGAAAAAAAGGTTATTGACGCTCTCTCTGTAAAGGGTTCCCTTGACTGCAGCTAAGTTGCTCTTGACTTTTAGTGGTTTGACTGATGCCACAGCCAGGTCCACTCAAGCTAAAGCTGAATAACTGAATGAGACTACTGGTGTAGGAAATAAGTAAATAAATACAAGAATAAAGTGAAGTCAGGTGACCTAATAAAATCCGTATTTGCAAAACCCAGCTGCAGAAAACAACTTAGCCATGCATACACCAAGCTAAACTCTGCGTTATTTTTATATCCTGTGCAGCTCTGGATCCCACTAGGTTTCAGCTGAGGCCCATTCCATCCACAAAGACACATCGAGAGCATCCACTGCCAAACCCAGCCCTTAACAAAGAAAACCTGACTCTCAGGTTAAGATGGATCAAAACTGTGAACCATAATGTTAAGGGCAGCAAAAAAGATCAAACATCAAAGACACTCACACTTATCCCCTGTTAGCAGCCATTTTCAGACCAGCAGAATCCCATCTCAACACAGCCATGGTGCTACAGAAATATTTGGAAATCAGATTAAAGCCACTAGCATTGCACAATTTGCATTGCTTAAATCTTGTTTTACTACTTGGGGGGATGGGGTCCTTGCTCACCAATCAGAAACTACTAGAAAATAAAAGCATTACACAATGTGATTTTATGCCTATAAATGTCAAAGGGTGATACTTCACGTGCTATATATTAATGTAACAGACACATCAGTAAATTGCTACAGTGGCTTTTAAAAAGGATGCAAGGTTAAGGTAGGCATAAAGAAGTGATGTTTTTGTGGAAGCTGTTAAAGTTACTAAAAGCTGAATTCAAAAGTAGGTGTCTTATATGCTGAAGTTTAAAAAACTTGCTGAAAAAGAGCTAAAAGCCAACTGCAAAAACTGGACCCGCTGTGCAAATACATTAAACATAACGGGAGGTATTTTTTTGAACGCATAAACTAAATCCAGCATTGCTAATAGTTTTCCACATCCCTGAAAAAAAAGTATATATATATTTTTACATTCTTGTTGCATTGGTAAACATGAAATGGACACTGGTGTTTTAGAAAGGATTAGCCAGACACAAACAGTCCTTGAAGAACCTGGTGTGACAGCAATTTCAAAAGCTACTGAAGAAGTATGAAGATATAATCTCGCTTTGGGCATCTCACACAAGCTTCAGGGCAAAGTTTATCTTGCTATCACGTCCCTTTAAGAAACCACACTCACCTCCTTGCTTCCTCACAGATAAAATAAAGACTGAGGAAACCTATCTCTCTCTCAGTATCTCTGTACAAGTTTTCTTCCCAGCTGAGCCATGCCTCCGTTGTTCATATCACATACCTACAGCTACAATAAAATAAGTGTAAACAATACACTGACCTAATTGAGTCACTTGTTATTGTGCATGTCAACCAGACAGAAGAAAGTAACAGTTAAAACTAAAATACAGTGGAAATATCTATGATGTACAAAATTCTGCAGTACTTACACCATGGGACTCCCACTGAACCATTTGCACAGAATGAGTGCAACAGTTGCATTAGTAAATTCAAAATGTTGCTGAAGTTCGCTCTCCATCAACTAACAACTTCTGCCATAACTGCCACACCTGGCACAAGTCATGCACTTACTGAGGTATTTCCATCTCAGCCAGAGCTTGCTGCCTTAGTTCTGACTTGAGCTGACTGTGCGTTATCTGCTCCCCATCACCCTGCCCCACTGCAGGAGCAGCTGGAGCTCCTGTTCAGCTCTTGTGCTGGCCACCCACACAACATCAGGCTGAGTAAGACAGGACCTAGTAACAAGGAGCTTGGTAATCAGGAACACAGTGGAAATTACCCAAGATGCCTACAGGGCAATCATTAAATGTTCCTTAGTTAGTATGATGTCAGGGTAATATATAGCATTAAAGGGTACAGACTGCATTATCCCACAGCTACTGCCCTGTTCCAATCAATCATTTTTGTAAGAGCTTCTCGGAGCACAGCCTCCAGGAGCCTAAAATAAAGAGCTAAACAACTTCACGCTTATGAGGTACATGCACCAAAGAAGGTTTTTAACCACATATCACGAAGTCCTGTGTCTCTCTTCTCTTTCTCCTTGATACGCACTTCAGTGATTCTGGCTGCCTGCAATCTTCTTGTCATCTATTTCCTTGAGATGATCAGAATTATTTCTATTTCGTTCTGTTCCCTCAGTTCTTCCCATTCATATTGTCCCATCATTAAGAAGGTAAATAAAAAAAAAAAAAGCTATTGTGGGTGACAGCACCACAGGAAGACACTCACACTGCAGAATTTCACTGCAGTCCTGAAGATTGTACTAGGGACCAAAGGGGAGGGAAGAGGCAATGGAGTACTGCTGTGTAGATGCACACAGGTCTGTACTGATAAAAAATGCTTAAACCTGCAATGCTTTGCGAAGAAATTTGAGCTCATAAGAAAACACCACCCCCCATGCAGCTTTCCCACATGCATCGAAATGGGGCTATGTGTATTACTGCAAGGTAGAAAAGTTTCTGAACGGTATTATTAGAAATGGCACAACTATGATTCAGTAACTGATTCAGTCCTGATCCACTCAATTTGTACATTGCAAAATCCAAACTATGCCTAGCAGATCTCACTTCTGCAAGCACAGGGTCCTTGTCTCTTTTTTTCCCCTGATGACTTGAATTGTCACTCTGCTATACTTTAAAGTCTCAGCAGTAACAATAAAAACAATTAATGAGAGCTGTAAAGTTGAGATGGTTTTGTATTCCAACAACCGCTCCTGGGCAACACCAAAATTAACTGCTACATGAAGAGCATAATCCCAGCAAAATGTTATTTTCATTGTAGGGTTCTAACAGGAGCCACTGACGCTGTTCTGCTTTGAACCTACTCCATTACAAGGAAATCTGGGGCAGTAGTTACCAGCTGTCCTGCATAGAGATATTCCCCAAATTTTACTACATTTATTCTGGTAAATAAATAATGCTAAATAATTTCAGCACACTTAAGATTGTACCTGTAGAACAAGAACTTCATTTGGTGTAAGACGTCATAATAACATTGTCTTCAGTGGCAGTTATAGAATCACTGAGGTTGGAAAAGCCCCCTAAGATCACCCAGTCCAACCATCAACCCATCCCTACCATGCCCACTGACCACATCCCTCAGTGCCACATCCACATGGCTCTTGAACATCCCTAGGGATGGTGACCCCACCACCTTCCTGGGCAGCCTGTGCCACTGCCTCACTGCTCTTTTGGAGAAGAAATTTTTCCTAATACCCAATCTGAAGCTAATGCAACTTAAAGCCAATGCCTCCCATTCTATCACTAGTTATCTGGGAATAGAGGCCAACTACAGAAAGCAATTTGCACTAAACGGGAGTCTGGCATGAGAAGTTCCTAAAGCACAGTTATGTGATTAAGCTACATAGCAAAATCTACAAATAGCGGAGAGGATTTCCCTTGTATACCCTCGTATACAGATAAACATATTTTCATATAAGCAAAAAAAGGAAGTTCTGGCATTAGATCTTGGCAGCTATATTGCATGCACTCAGTTTTTCCAACAGTATATGTTCACGAGAGCTATCTTTCTTTACTCTTCATTCTTACTCTGGAGTTCTAACATATTTTTATTTTTCTGTTTTCACTTGCAATGCCACTCTACACATACGTAGTGTTCTTCTTCCCCAAACGATAGTCTCACCATTCCACTGGAAAATAAAAGCAACTCTTGAAGATGCTTACCTTTTACTTACTTATTTTAAATCAAAACCCCTATGAGATTAGGCACTTTTTGTTATGGTACCAGGTCTTGGATTTGTAAGAACTTATATCTGAACAACAACAAAAAAAATAATCCAAATCTATGCTTTACAAATCTCTGCCAGTCTAACAAATGTCATTATCTTTCTATTCTAGCATTGCAATTTACATGCAGGATTTTCTTATAATGTGTTTGGGATAAATGCAATCTGTTACATCTTAGTGTTTGTATAATCTGTAGCAATTCATAGGTAGCTCTCCTCCCTTTCAGCTCACTAACAAATACACTAAGACACCAAATCCATTGGATTCTAAGAGTGTTTAAACAAATGCAAACAAGCACAGGCACTTCTTTTTTTTCTTTTCTTTTTTTTTTTTTTTTTTAATAAATTAAAACCAAGGAAGAACATCCAAATTCTTACAACTTAGTGAATCCATATCATCAACCCAGTGGATGTACCGGGAGATGCAAACGCAAGAAGCTCCTGCAGCTCTGCCTCCTGTTTGTGTGACTGTACCTGACCTCTTGTTTGTTAACATGCAAAACCTCCTGGCATCACCCACCTCAGGCCAGGATGCTGTAAGCCCTTTGGCTTCTGCGCAAGATGCCCAAAATCTTAGCTCTGCCTTGGAGGGTTCAAAATCCAGCGCTGTCCTACATTTCCTTCCATTCTTTCTTACTGCCACCTCTCGTCTTGCCCTTCCATTGAGCTCATCTTCTCACCAAACCACTGGTACATCCCAATGCAAAAAAAAACACAGTCACACACAGATGTTTTGTTTTCATTGTTTGTTTTTGTACTCGGTGCTTTCCAGCCATTTGTGTCCATCTTATCTTTTCAGACTAGGAGCTCCTTACGCCTCGCACTATATTTGCACAGGGCCTCACACAACAGTTTTCCTCTGCAATCAGTCCCTTCCTGCGTTAGCCAGCGTAATAAAACCAGCATGTATTGAGTAAGAATGAATCAGTTTTTCCTTAAAGCATTTTGAAAATTTGGAGGAGTCTGACATAGGGAAAAAAAAAAAAAAAAAAAAGAAAAAAAAAGGAAAAGAAAACAGAGGGAAGAGGCAGAAAAGAAACAAAACAAAATGGAGGAGACTATTTCCACTGAAAGCAACATCACCTCTAAGATGCAAAACACTCTTTCCTTTCACTTGCTTTCCTCCTTGATAATGTCAGGCTAGAACAAGAAGCATTCCTCTCCTTTATTCCTACATAACAATCCTGGGTTTGGTGTCTGACTGTTTCTTCCTCCTTCTAGGTTTATTTTAGTATTTTGCATTCAAACACCATATCTGGCAGAAAGGAAAAGCAGCAACTTTATGACATTCTCCCTTTCCCCAAGATATAGATTGGGATATCAAAGACTTGCTGTTTTAGTACATGTTTGCTGAGCACCAAGTAGTATTTAAATTGTTTTCACTTCTTTTCTTCATCTTTCCACCTGTCAGAAGCAGTTATATCTTTAAAATCATACTTCCTTCTTTATTTCAGGACTGAAATAGTCCCTGGTGCCTACTATAACAAAATGCAACACTCCAATTCTAAATATATCATGACCACATGAGTACCTGCATTAAGCCTTAAAAATACTGACCACTGAATGCACACATATGTACATGCACACAGACTGAACTGTTTCATTTGCACATTAAATACTGCATTTTAGGAGAGAAGCTGTTAGACTGAAGGAAAAAAAAGTATTTTTTCCTTCCACTTTTATCGCTGTACAACTTCCCTTTTCTTGCTTAGTCATAACACTGGAGTTCTTTTAATTACAAAGTTAAAATCATAGAATCTGTCTTTAAATTGGTGAAGTGCTAAGCAACAACTTGCCAGTGGCTCAAACAGTGTCAAACTCAACTGAGTGGAAATTCAGGTACAGTTTGCTAGTGACATGAATGCCAAATAAAAACAAAGACTCATTTGGAGCAGGGAGAGCTCAAAATTATTCTAAGTCTGCTCTTAACAGACAGACCGCGCTCTGGGGCTCCTTTTCCCAGGTGGCTGTCACACAAAGCACATGTATATGGTGCATATGACAAGTCTGTGTGATGGGTATCACATGGTACTCTGCACATGAAATATAAGAGAATTGTTTCATTTTTTGCCCTCCTAATAAGATGGAAAACAGTTTGTAACCTGCCAGCTTCCCCCTGGCAGCTGATAAGCAGGGTCTGCATGCATCACTCTCATGCCTGAAAAATCATTATGTTACTCTACGTACACAGCAGAGACAAATTACTGATGTGTTAAGAGCAAAGAAGTGGCTACCCTGGAGGCTCTCAACCCCATTTCACATGCAAAGTGCATTCCTTGCTTTCCTCCCAATAAGCTCTGCCACTTTTCCCCAGCTCCAGTTACCCTCAGCCCCAGCATCCGTTGGCCCTAAGTAAGCATGGAGGTGCACACCCAGCTCCCTTGCTGCAAGATACTGGGCAAGCCAGTTACTACCTACCCTGTGTGTCAGCAGGACCAACTCAGATTAGTACATCAAATGCACAGAGAGGCCTTCAGCTGAATTAGGCCTAGAACTTTCAATACCTGGTAGTACCAAGACTGACCCTGTGTTACTTCTGACCCTGTGTAACTAATGGCTAATATGTCAAATGGGGGGAAAAATAGATATGAAAGTAAACTTATTCAAAATAATCTTGTGATTAATGCAAGATTTTCTTGACCACAGTCTGAGTAAAAATACTACCACATCAGGCACATCAGGAAGAGGAACCGAGAGCACGGTTTGCCCGCCTCTGCTGGCGGTGGCTGCTGTCTGGGGCACTGGAGCTCTGCTCTCAAAAGAAAAGGTTCAGCAGCAAGAATGGCTACAACAAACCACAGCAGAGGACAGCAAAATTCAGCACTTATAGGACAAAATGCATTTGAAGGTCACACTGGACCATCTGATTTTAACAGGATGACACGAGTGTGGAATTTGGCCCGCATTCTTAAGTCTATGGTAGCAGAGGAGGAAAAGAAAGCCTCTCCAGTTAAAACCGTAATTTGCAAAAGAGTAAAACCAATCCTACAGCTTGCTGGAGAGAAGGACAACAGTCCCATAGCAAACAATATAAGTGCAGCCTCAGCAAACCTGATACCAGAAAGAGAAAAGTGAGAAACTTCAGTCCTGAAATTTGATGTGCTATGGGAAAAAAAAAAAAAAAAAAAAAATCCTTCCTTTTTAATTAAAAAGTCTTGTAAAAGACTTTTTAAGACTTTTTGTAAACTTGTAAAATATAAAATGCAGCAGCCATTGTCACAGACAATCAATGCAAACGCATCCCTTTTCTAAGATGTATCTTTATTTAGGCCTATCAGTTTTCTTCTTTAGTATTCAGCAAAATAGATAAGAACCAATTTCACACCCAAAGGAATGAGTTTCCTGGTGTTGGTTAGAGACAGTGGTTAATCCAGTCACCTTAATTCCTGTGAGAGAATCTGCTGTGCAACTCAAACTCTCACGTTTCACTCATGAGACAAGGGCTGAGCTTCAAGTGAGGTAAGAACTGGGACAGGGAAAGAGATGAGACAGCTCCTCTTGTTAAAAATAAAGTGCTGAATAGGGAGAGCACAGAAGAACAGCCTTACTGTTTGAACATCATGTGAAAAGTGTTCCAGTGTTTTCAGCCTGTCTCCAGAGAGATGGTTTTCCATCACAGCGGTTTCTATAAGGGCACTGTACATTACACAGGTAAAATACGGCAGCCCCACTTAACTCCAGACAAAGCTGCAGCTTTAGAACTACGTTTCGTATCAATTGTATAGAGGTGCTTCAAGCAGCAGCTGATGGGTTTACACGCAAAACAAGTACAGTCCCATAAACAACTTTTTTTTTTAAAGGATTCAAATCCAAGAAATGTAGATGGGAAAACTAAATACTGTGTTTTTTAACTGTGCAAGTAATAACAGTGACAATATTTGAGTTAACTTGTCACTAGGACTTCTTGGAGTTGTGAAATGGACAAGAAAGCATTAAAAAGGGTGGGGGTTCTCAGTTTAATTTAAATTTCTGTTCTCCTGTGCACCCAACTTGTCCACAGGGGACTTGACCCAAGTTATAGTTAAACCAAGTTGAGGACCCTTCTTGTAATTATTAATGACAAATGGATGGGTTTCATGAATCCTCCTTTGTTCCCTCCTCTTCCTGAACACTTTGACAGCCATACTGTCAAAGAGTGGTGGCCCCAACATTAGCTGCCCTTAAAACCCCCCAATATTTTATGAAAGAAGCTTGATGACACAATATCCCAGACTGCCTTACCACTATACTTACTAAAAATGTGCAGTTATTAATACACAGCACTGGCAAGCATTGCTTTGGGGTCACTATGGGGTTTGCAGCCACTGGAGAAAGCACTACATTATATCCACCTTCCTCTACAATGAGATGGTCTTGAAAATGAGTTTAATTTACAGATAACATTGTTCTTCAGAGAGAGAAAAAAAAAAAAAAAAGGAACGAAAAGAGGAGTATGCTAATATTTGCCTAACAAAACCAACAAAAAAAATCCACATAAGGCCAGAAAGGAAAGAATGGTTAATCTCATGTTTCTAAGAGGGCATTATAGAACAAATAATGGTAAACAACAAAAATCAGAAGAAAAAAAAAAAACAAAACATACAAAGGTGGTTAATAGTGTTCTTTTAAATATTTACTTTGCTGTTATTTGGAGCATAATTTGTTCCATTTAGTAGTGTTGGGCTCAAAGGACCGCTTTAACCCGAAGAGATTAATTATAGCCCTTGGAGTTATAAACACAAGTTTGAGAAGCAAAGCAGAAAGGAGAGGAGAGAAACACCCTTCCATGCTGGCTATTAATGAGTTCACATGCTTAGGAGCAACACCACACAAGCTGCACCCTTCCTGATTGAGCTTGCTGAAGGTAGGACTGGGGTTGGGTGTCCATAATCCGGGGAAAAATAGCACTTGAGATGTCACAGAATGGAAAAAGACCTCTAAGTCATCTAGTCCATCTACCAATATTGTCCACTAAACCCTAGGTACCCATCTACATGTTTCTCGTGCTGGGAGGGCAGCATGACGTAACAGCAGAGGTAACTTGCTGCAGGTCACTGAGATAATTCTTGGGTATCCCCCACTGAAATACAAATTTACCTGCACCTTCTGAAGACGTCCTCTGACCTTACATCTATCGCAACAGCATCAACAAAACTGCCACATGGAGCAATGCATGTTGGGCACAGGGCTCCATCCTGCCCACACACTTTGCTCACTGCGTGCCCCAGCCAGCAGCCATCTTACCTAGCGAGGGGTCGGCCGCTCCCTCCTCCGAGCTCTCCTCAGCCCCCTCTTCCCCCAGGCCAGAGGTGGCCGAGTCCTCCAGAGCAGACGCGGAGTCAGGTGTGCTGGGCCCACTGACGGAACCCAAGTCCCCTTCTTCGCTGCTGGAGCCATAGCGGTCGGGCTGGGCGGCCGTCCCACCTTCGCGGCAGCTTCTCCGTTCCTTGCGGTGCACCCGCGAATGCAGCACCATTTGGTGGTACGTGCGGAAGATCTTGCCGCACTCGAAGCATTCGGTGGACTTGTTCTGGGCGGCCCGCCTGCCCTGCCGTGAGGAGGGACGGTAGTCCACATCACCCTGGGCAGGCGGGCAGCTCTCCCCGGGCAGGACGTTGCTGGCCTTCTCCAGGCGCCCGCTGGGACAGCTCTTCTTCTTGGGGTTGCTGGAGGAGCTGGGCAAATCCTGCTCCCGCTTGCGCTTCTCCTGGTTGACGAGGATGTACTCCCTCTTATCTTTGTCGTAAGTCACATCCGCGTCCGCCAGGGCCTCGTCCCACCCCAAATACTTCACATACTCGGAGGGCTCTGCTACTTTTCCTTTGGTGGCCAGCTGCCAAGCTTGGTAGCTACTGACTGGATCCAGCTCAGCTACTCTTTTTCCAGACTGTCCTCTTGTAACTCTATCCATCCCTACAGATGGCCTTAGACTAAGACACTGCAAGAAAAACTGCTTTGTTACTGAGGGGCTCAGGCTCCCATCGATTAAGCCCTCGGCTTTATCCCCAGTGCTGCCCCGCTGAGCCTGGTAGTGCACAGCATTATGTGCTTTTAGGCTTTCCATATTTGTAAACAGATTTCCACACTTGGCGCAGACTTCGTACAGGGACAGGCCAGTCACAATCGTCTCCTCCTGTATCACATCATTGATAGTGGCTATGAGCTCCAGCTCGTTTTTCAGTTTGTTTTTGCTCCCAGATCTCGGGCCGTGCGACTTCATGTGGTTTTTGAGAAACCAGGGCTCTTTGAATCTTCTGCCACAAATGTGGCAGCCGTGATCAAATGAGCCCCTATGCTTTTTCATGTGAGCTTTAAGGAACCAGGTCTGACTGAAAGCCTGGCCACAGACTTCACAAGGAAACTCACCAGCACTCAGCTCGCTCTTGCAGTTCTCAGTGTAGGCCTCCCCATTTGGGACCTGAGCAGTAACATGGTCCTTCTCCACATGGCTTAACAATGACTCCTCCCTCAGGGTCATGAAGCTACACAGCCTGCACTTGAACGGTTTGTGGATTTGGTGCAGGTGCTGCTCCAGGTCCTTCTTCCTTTCAAATCTGCTTTTGCAGAAGGTGCATGGGTAAGCAGACAGCTTGCCATCCTCCTCAGCAGGCGTCACCTCTGTGATGTCCTTTTTGCTGCTTCTTAACAAGATCTTGCTGCTGTCTAACTGAGCACTACCATTCAAGATCTTGTTGCAGGCAGACGTGCTTTTGGTGGGGCTGGTGCAGCCGCCAAGGCCCTCCGACACTCCCATCTCGCCCAGCTGAGCCTCTCCCATCTCTACCTCATGTCCCTGACTTAAAGTGCCTGTCCTGTGGCTACGGATGTGGATCTTCAGGTTGCCTTTTTGGGAAGCTCTGTGATCGCAGTAAGGGCATTTGTAGGGCTTCTCACCTGTGTGCTTCCTCATGTGCTGCGATAAGGAGCTCTGAAAAGGGAAACTTTTACCACAAATGCAGCAGCTGTGGCACATGGTCTTGTCAGCATCCATGTCGTTCTTGCTCAGCTTGCCTGGGCTGGAGGATCTCCGTAATGCCATTTCTGCTTCTCTGCTACGATCCATCTGTATTACTGCAACAGTGGGTGAGTGGGGCAAGAGGATTAAAGCATGTTCAGCAGCAGAGGAGGGTTGAACTGCGTTCTCAATCATACGGTTCTGCGGAGATGTTTTATTGCTTCATTCTTGGAGTAACATTTCTCCTTGCAGCTGCTCAAAACGCCAATTTATTTCTGCGTGTTCTGTAAGTGGATGGCGGAGATCACCTGGAACAAGAAGAAAAGCACATAAACTTACAAAAATCATGTAAGCAGATTCTTAAATGTATTTCAAGCCATTAATATTTTGACTTCAACAGATTCTGACGCTTGTGCCACACTCGTAAGCACACTATGCTACGATTTATTGCACCAAGAAGCAGCTTCTCTGATATTCTAGACTTCAATGGCAAGCATTCAAAGCACCATTAATAAAATCCAAAAGGAAGAAACTATAAAAAAGAATTAAATTTCCATAAACTTACATCACGTTGTCTTTATAGAAATGCAAACTTTAAAAATATTTTTTGTTTTAAAACTAAGCAGAAGTGGCTAAAAAATGCAGCTTACATGAGGAAAACATTTCTTGAGGGGGTTATTACACTTCAAATCTGTGGCTTTACCATCATGAGTAATTTCATGTAAAATACTTACTTGCCAAAGATAAAAGGCTTTCCTAGAGACTTTAGCAAATATCATATTCCTGCTGGCAACTGCATTACTTTGCATCTCAGACAGTTCTGCTGTGCTTGATGTGGCATGCAAGGAGCAGGCGCAGAAACTGAGCACATTCAGTACTTTGATTAAAGAGAAAATGAGAACGCAGAGCCTGACAAAGCATTCCAGGTAACTAATAGTTATTTCCTGATGGGCAATATGGATGAAATCTCCAAATATAATATTTAGTTTCAATCTGACAAAGTGAACTGATAACATGCTTAGGTATCAACTCATCTCAAAAGTGGGTGATTCATGTCAGTAAGACATACAGGAAACCACAAGAGCTACCACCTCAATGACAAAGAGCCTTAACCATAAACAAACAAACAAAGGAAGCAGCAACTTCGATTAACAAAACAGATTAATAAAAGTCAAAAAGCTTTTGTGTTCTGCCACAGTTAAATACGATGGTCATTATCTGCCTCAGCAATGCAATATGCAATGCACCAGCATCCCTCCCCTTTTCATACAGCAAAAAAAATCAATGGTTAGATTTTAATAGATTGCTTCTTTTTCACTTACAACTGTAAAACAAAAATCTTCTCCCATTCCTATCCTCATTAAGAACTACAGACACCACATGACTAGATCAAAGGATACGACGGTCTGTAATGAACAGCACCAAACTATTATTGAGTTAAGAAAACATCAGCATCTTAAAATGTAACTAGCAAAAACAAAACTATGTACTCATGCATCCATCATTTGAGATCTATGACTCAAAAAATAAAGAGCTACAGACCTAAAGTCACAAAGGTTTCTCATTGTATTCACCTTTGAACCTCTTCAGTACATAAATGAGTAAATGCAGTCTAATCACATCACCAGCACAAGCTTAACAAAAAGCAAGGTAAAGCTGATGCAACGCTCATCTCAGTTACACAGTATAGAATAACTTCATTATGTCTAAGTTAATTTAGTCCTCTTATTTGCTAGAAAACCATTCATTTCTGGGTTTGATTTTCTACATCTTGTATCTGTACAGCACATTACAAGCTATCAACAGCATCTATTCAAACCACTTTTTTTTCATAGAGAGCTGATACTAATATCTAAAACAGATGTATCACAAATGCAATTTCATTTCTTGAACAAAGCATTTTTATATTACAACTAGTTTGGAAGTAACATATTAGCCTGGGGGTGAGGGGTGGAAATCACATCAGATCACAAATTCAGAAGTCCATATAAGCAGGAAGTGTGCAAACAAGAGCATCTGAATTAATCTCTGAAATTTGTCATTTAAGACCAAGTGAAGGGGCTGCCTGACAGCAAACTGAGTATATGAAGGATGGCAGCCGCTGGAAGTTTTTTGCTGTCTCAGATGGTACAAACATGCAAAATCGCAAATAAAAACATGGTTTCCACTGCTGAGGGAACTGAGGGATGAAACAACACAGAGTAATATTTTCATTTATGTGACTCATAACACAAGACTGCCAAGTAGCAACCCAGATTGTCTCATAACCAAAGACTTGACCTAAAATTCATTAAACAGTAAGAAGAAACAGCAAGGTAATACTTTCTGCCTTTCACACTACAGTATACTTGAATAGGCTGCAGTTGCTTCTGAAATGTTCTGTGGAGAGAGGGGGGAAAGAAAACAACTAGTAAGCCTTGGGGACAGACTGTCCTGGGTATTTTAGATGCCTTCTACATTCCACATTTTCTGCACTTTACACCAGCAAGAACGCTGCTTAATAGTAAGCTTTTAGACAAACAACCTTTCTTTTTTTGTTGTTGTTGTTGTTTTTTTTTAAAATGTAGGTCTCATTCTAATTCAACTTCCTATACTGTTTCTTGTCTGAAAATTCAAGAGTGTTAAAAGTCAAATGTAGACAAGAATGCTGCACGCCACAGTTAAAGCACATATAAATCCAAAGCTTCAGAGTCCCTTTGTTTACTCGGCCACAGCTTTTCTATGCTTAGCCATGACATATTTCATTTCAATTATTCATAGCATTTTCATTAATGAAGCTTAGTTACGAAAATGAGGATATGAAGAAAGCATTACTTATAAGACAAATACAGTCAGTTAGAGGAGATGCCCCAAGCCCTATATTCAATTAGGCCTGGGGGGGGGAAAATAAGCCAGAGTTTAAAGATTGCCAAATGATTTTATTAATCTAAAATAATTAATGGAAGTATATCATCTTCATCAAAATATTGCGAGACAATTGGTTCTGCTTTATTACTTAGCTTGGCCTGCGCACTGCAATTTATAGCATAAGTTGAACTGAGCGTTCCTGGTTTTGCACGGTTTCAATTAGTACACATTTAAAACCTGCAGCATTTCAGGTCTGATCTCCCCACCGACAGAAATTCCAAGGGGAGGATGGGCATCCACCAAATCTGAGTCTCTACACGGTAAGTGGAGGTCTGCTTTAGGCCGTAGTAAACGGACTGGCAAAGACATACAGGAGCAGCTTTCAGCTCCCACTTTGCATCCTCTAAGTGCCTCTTATATGTAATTCTCTTTGAGGGGCTCTTTGCAGAACAACAAAGCTAGCGTTCATTAGAAAGGAGAGAAGCAGCAAATGCAAAATAAAAACGACAACTTTGAAAAATGCTTCCATTCACAATACCAAACATACAAACCAAGGAAAGTAACACCGAGAATTCTACCAATTTACACTTAGTAACTTCCAGATTAATCATCAGACAAAAATTTCAATGTCAAAAACGGCACAAGAGATGGAAGATGTTGAGTAGAAAACCAAATCATACTTTTTTCTCCTTTGCAGCAAGTAAAATTTTGCCACAGCAGTGTGCATTTTTTTCTGGCTGACTGCAACAATAAAAATATTTTGACCTAATTACGAATTTGAAAATATTCTGAAATAATACTCTTTAAATGCACATGGTATCTACTCTTTAAATGCACATGGTATCCGTCCAGCTACTCCAAGGTATCAAGTCTAAGTAATTCAGGTAGTAATCAATACCCTTTCATCTCTTTGGTCCAAATTAAGGCTCCACAATTGTCATAAACCGTTCACAGCACACTTGCATCCAGTCTGTAGATTCCTCGCAGGCTGCCAAGGCAGGGGGAGTCCTGCTAGCAGAGGCCGAAGCTGGAGTTAAAAGTAAATCGACTCTATTTCAAACATTTATGCACCAAAACATCTAATAGGCTCTAATATTAAAACTGAGCTTGGAAAGATTTTTTGGCTTGAGAGAAAATGCATTTGGTCAAAGCCAATCTGCTGTCACCAAGGAGCTTGGAGTTTCAGCATCACCCACAGTTTTGATAGAACAGGGGGAAAGAATGGTTTAATAGGACAAAGGGGAATAGTTTTAAACTAAAAGAGAGGGATTTTGATTAGCTACTAGGGGAAGTTTTTTACAGAGAGGGCGGTGAGGTGCTGTCACAGCTGCCCAGAGGAGCTGTGGGTGCGTCATCCCTGGAGGCTCCCAATGCCAGGTTGGATGGGACCCTGGGCAGCCTGATACAGCAGCCGAACGTTGCCTGTGGCAGCGGGTTGGAACTAACTGATCTGTAAGGTTCCTTCCAACCCAAGACTTTCCATGATTCCCCAGTAGAGCATCGGGCCCTTGCCAGCACCACAGCAGAAACACACGGCTCTGCTGTGCTCACAACTCCATTGTCCTCACGGCTAAAATGAGTCGTAAAGTGAGGCACGGGTAAAAGGGCAAGGCACAATGCTTTAAATAAAACAGGAGCACTCTGCAATACCTGATACTCTACTTTTTATGCCACCTGCGTGTTCTGAAAGAAGACGAGACACGCTTAGTCCCCGCAGCTGGCCACACAGCCCTCTCAAGGCCTTTTTGTGCCACTTGGAAAATACTGAAGGAAAGAAATACATAGAAAATAAACAAGGTGAGAAATTTGGAAAAAATACAATGTAAAGAGAAGTACCTCATTGAAAAATTGCAAATTCATTTCTGTCACATACTTAGATACAAATATCTTCAGCAGTGTAGACAGAGTAAAAAAGGGAAGAAAATTATCCCTGTTCCAACATACAGAAAACTGTAAATCCTTTGTCTTCCTGCAACAGATGAGAATATTCTTCAACAGGTAATAAACAAGAAGATACATTTTAGGAAGCCTCTGCAATCTTTTCCCAAAGCAACGTGTGTATTTTAAAATCAAATGCTTTCAGTTTGGGTGTCAGTATTGCAAGTCCCATCTGAAAGATAAATACACGGTAGAAATACTGCTGTTCTCATCTGCAAGAGGTTTGAATACGCACTGCAATCGCTGCATTGTGTTTCTCTGCCAAAAGCAACAGTGACTTTAAAAAAAAAAAAACAAAAAAAAAAACAACCACAAAAACCAACACTGCGAGTTGTGATCTTAGGAAAAAAACCTCACTGAAATTCTTTTACATGATGCAGTGATAGGATATTGCATGCAAACATCTATAGGTAAATGGAAGGAAGTTGTATCTTTCGAAGAAGGGCAGCCTGGAGCCTCTCTAGGCTTGTGAAGACTCAGACTGCCCCAAAGTTATACTCTACTGCACCGCAGAAGACCAAGTGTGTCTTTAAATAGTAAAGCCCACCCTTGAATTTACAGGAAATCCTCACATTCTCTGACCTAGGGACTAAACTTGCCAGTAGGTAAAGGCAGCATAGCTTTGAATTGATTTTCTGAAAGTAATCCAAACTAATCCAGTGAAAAGCTATCAGCGAATCCAGAGATAGTTATGGAAGACAACTGTCTAATTTTCAAATGTATTCAATTATTATGAATGCATCTTAACAACAAGCCTGTTTTAAAAGTTTGTTTAAGCCTGCCAAAATTGAGACGATGACAGGAAAGGAAAAAGAAAAAGCTCCCGGAAAAACACGGAATTTCTGCTAGTCTAAGTTTATTCCAGCTACATTTTATAAAACCCAATCCTTAAGCAGACTTTTGCAATACTTGTTGTTCAATCATTTTAAGCCAGCCATCCCCTGCAGCTGAGGAAGCTGGTCCCATCTGGGAAGTTTGCCTTTCAAACACTGAAACATTATTTTGAGCTCCTCTGACTACATCGGAAGGTTTTGTGTCTTCCTCCCTCCATGAGCTAATGGCATCCTGCAGCAGGCTCCAGCCCAGCAGCCAGGGCTGCAAAAGCAGAGTCAGGTCTTTCCAAAGCGATGTGGCACCCTTCGTGGGGGGTGGCAGAGGAAAAAGACGCTGGAATAAAGATCAAAATCACTGCCATTGAAAAAGCTCGAGGTAGGCATCTGTAGCGAGGTGACCTCTCTCAAAACCAAGCCGGCAGGACAATAGGGACAGCGCAACCCAGATTTTGGTGGTTCTTAAAGCAGCAGTGCAGGAGCGTGGAAGGGGGGAGTTTGCCCTGCGCTGCTCCTGGGTTTGTCGAGAAACACGGAGCTGTCACCCACTCAGTACATATTTTGTGTTTTAGTGCACTGTGCGTGTTTGTCTTCTGGAGACAAAGCAGTGCGCTCTCTTGGTTACACTGTAGTATTATGAGCAATGAATTAAAATATATCATTAACATCCAGGACAAGCTTTATCTTGCTCGCAAAACAAAGAGACCATTCTTTGAACAAATTGAGGGGGAAAATCCTATAATGACAATGAAGAGTTCCTCTCCCTAAAACCGGCGCTGTACAAGATTAACAATTACGGGCTTATATCCTACAGACTGGGGTTACGAATAGCTGCATGAAGTGATGCATTCACTATTGGGAAAGTAAGTACCATTGATGACAAGGCCTTGGGGCTTCTGCTGTTCTCAGACCAATCAATAATCCATTATGAACAAACTACATTTCCACTCTAATATGAAGAAATGAATAAAAGGGAACCAGTATCACTAGTACTTCCATGGAATGAAAACAACAACGCAGAAATCACAAAATGCCACCATCACAAGACTTAATCTAGTGGTGATACGTAACACTGACACAACCACCCACAATAACCCTTTATTTTAAAGCAGTTGTGAGTGACCACTACATTATAGTCGAAAATAAAAAGCTTATTTTAAAGGCAAGATTCTTTCAAGACTACTTACTCTGGCTGAGGGACAAAACAAAAAAACAACATTAATCTTACAAGGCAAGAGGAAAACGAACCAACTTCACTCAAAAGCCTACCAGTTTGCTTCAAACTATTTTCTAACGCAACGTAAATAAGAACTTCTAATTAGAACTAACTTGTTATGCTTGACCAGTCGCATTTGGACAGACCTCATAGCACCAGCTGTGTTGCCATCCAGACAAGAAGCCCTGGAATTGTTGTTCTCCCATTGTCATGTTCACATTCAACAATACAATGAAGAGTGGATCCATTTAAATAGCAAAACCGTAGCCAACTTCAGCATCCTCAAATTCCTACTTAGATCACTCAGCAATGCACCATAAGGTAGAAATGAAAAGCTCTCACGAAAAAATGCTAGAAGTGTTAAAATAAAGCAAAACAAAGAAAAACAAGTTACTCATTCTGAGGGGGTAACAGTAAATTAGATCCAAAGGAAACACTGAGAACAATATTATTAATGCATAAAGCCGTCCACGTCCTTCTTCTGAAATATAAAGACTAGTAGTTAAAGTTGACCTTGCAGGGTGGGGGGCTGGAGGGAATGAATACACAATGTGATTATTGATCAGCCCTAGAAAAGCCAAGAACTGAACTAGTGCAGATGTGATTTTTTTTTTTTCTAGGGTCATTAACGATATATGTTGGGAAGTCAAAAGCTCTTACTTTGACATGCTGTACATTACTAATTCTGAGTATGAGCCTCATTTTAAGTTAAAAAAAAAAAAAAAGAAGAAAAAAAAACCCACAATGAACAACTCAGTTTTACTTCAATTTAACAATAATGTTCCCTTATTTGGCCACACCTGCGCAAATGAGTTAATTTTGTGTCTTGAAAATATTCAAGTGCTAAGAATTAAAAACTGAGGAAACATTCACCATGCCGTCCATAGCACAATAAATACAAGTCACTTCCAAACACAAGCAAAGTCACCTCAATTCTGCACATTACCTCCTTATTCAAATCGATGGCATTGATGCTGCCCATTCATGCACGTCCATGGAGATGCACACATGTATGTGCAGCACAGTACTTTCCCAGCATCCAACAGGGCTTTTATATTTAATGATCTTGTTAGGGTTTCCACTGCAAACCAATTTGCAGGGAGTTGCAACATGGCTATTTTAAATCTGCAGCATGGGGGCTGTCTGCAAACTGGTTGGGCAGGGCATTTTCCTGCCAGTGTGCTTCACTACATTCTGCTCAGTTTTTAATCTTAAAATAGGGGGGGAAGGGGAGAACTACCTGCTTTTATTTTCAGCATCATGATAAGAAAATGTTTACTTTTAATGTATTTGTATTTTCTTCAAAAGAATGGGAATTGGATCATCAGCTGGCATAAAATGCTAGTGCATCTCACACATACATCTCCTTTCTCCCCCTTACATCTGCCCCATCAATTCAAGCTCCATACAAACCATGTCCCCAGCTGCTGTGAGTGCACACAGTGCCATGAGATTAATTTATCTCAAATGGGAAGCCATACCATTAGCTAAAATTGGAATGCCTTTGTGCTGTGTGCATCAAGTCTTGAACGCAAGGACAACATGTGTGACTAAAAATAAACATTTTGAATGGTGGATTCCCTACCCCAGCGAAAGTTACATTAAGAACACTGTCCAAAGCACCCAGATTCCTGCTGTCACAACACACAATTACCACAACACACATCAGTGCTGTCATACATGCATACTGCATTGGAATGGCTTATGCAGAGCAGACCCTGAATGCAATAAGCTGTGTGTTTAATACAGAGCAAATTTACTAGCTATAGCTAGGTGTTCAGTGGGTCAGTGGGAGGTAACGATTATTTCTGCAGTACATTGCTATTAAATAAGCTGTGTGCAGAATTAAGAAATTCAAGGTAATAAATTGCTTTTTCTTATACCTAATATATCCTGCTGCTCAAATTGCTACAGTAAAATCATTACCTTATAAATATAAGCGTTGCCAAGCGTTAACCTGTTAACAGATCCAGAATTGCAGCACTGTTGTTTGACTAACTACTAAAGCCTTAGTGTAATAAAAAAGATCTCTGAACGAACACCAGCAAGTTATTTGCTCACTTTTTCCCCCAGATTATAAAACAATTGTAAAACACTGGAACAAGGCTTTGGGCTGACGCTGACTTCCTTATCACCTTTCAAAGTCCCATTTTCAAGAGAGCTACAAAAATACCCAACAACAACAAAACGCATGCACAAAAAATAAGAGTGAAAGAGGAAGGGAGGGGAGTGCAGGGGAAAGAGAGGAACTGTGCCCTGAAATACAAGGAGGGATCGTTATATGTAGAAAGCCATAAAAGCCTTCTGTTAAACATTACTTTCCGAGGTAGCAGGGTTTAACACTGAAAAACAACACCAAACTCACAAAGCATACAACACTGAAAACTCATTCTCAGTTGTTAGGTTACTTTTTTTGTAGGCACTATTTTCCTGTAAGCTCTTGCAAAGCACTAAACAGAATGGACTAGCTCTATTTTAGGAAGCTTTCTTAAACGTTTAAGAACTTAAGCAGGTAATTAAGACATTCAATTACAGCTTTTTCATTCTCTGCAACATTTCTGAATGTCAAGCACACGCACTATGCCCACTCCTACATATACACACGCTACACGGCAGAGATCCCAGACCAGCAAAGCTGAGACCTTTTACATTACTGAAACTGCAGGCAGCTTTGGCTCAGTAACACCAACCACAAAACAGATGAGAACAGCACAGAAGGCAAACGTGCAGATATCCAGCACCTTGAAAATCTTTTCCTTTTCACTTTCTCTTCACTAATGTCCACAGCGCCCCTAAAGATCACTTAATGCACAATTTGTGATGATGAGCTTACCTTGTACTTGGTAATAAGCCAGAAGACTGCTAGTAGTTTAAAGGAAGGCCTGCAAGTTTCAAAGTTCACCAGCAGTTTTAAAGACCAGAAGATGTTAGATGTTGATTCATCCATCCATAAATTTATTTTAGAGCTTTCTGCAGCTCTTAGCATTAAAAGCTACTTCCATTACGCATTTGATAAACCCAGCTGTGAAATACATGGTGGCTTGCACTGATCTGTCATTGTCAGCACAGAAAAGGACACAGGTACAGCCAGCGTTAACAAAAGCTATGTCGCCATAAAGCATTAGTTACCCTACACCAAGATAACTGTTTTTCCCATCTTTTTACTGTTGTATTTCTAAGACACAAAGGGAAGTAACTTGATAATAACTGTATGTCAAAATAACATAAAGCACAAAATTACTTTCTGAATTTCAAAACTCATTAGAATTATAGAATGGCTTAGGTTAGAATGGACCTCAAGGATCATCAAGCTCCAACCCCCCCTGCCACAGGCAGGGCTGCCAACCTCCACATTTAATACTAGCCCAGGCTGCCCAGGGCCCCATCCACCCTGGCTTTGAACACCTCCAGGGATGGGGCATCCACAACCTCTCTGGGCAGCCTGTTCCAGCACCTCACCACTCTCTCTGTGAAGAACTTACCCTTGATATTCAACCTAAATCTTCCCTCCTTCAACTTAAAATCATTTATCCTTGTCCTGCTATTATCTACCCTTTCAAAGAGTTGGCTCCCCTCCTTTTTTTGTTTATAGGTTCCCTTTAGCTATTGGAAGGCTACAATGAGATCACCCTGCACCCTTTTTTTCTCCAGGTTGAATGCACCCAGCTCCCTCAGCCTGTCTTCATACGGGAGGTGCTCCAGCCCCTGATCACCTTTGTGGCTCTCTTCTGCACCCTCTCCAACAGCTCCCTGTTTTTCTTGTATTGGGGGCCCCAGCCCTGGATGCAGTACTCCAAATGGGGCCTCACAAGGGCAGAGTAAAGAGGGACAATCACCTTCTTGTCCCTGCTGGCCACTCTTCTGATGGAGCCCAGGATACCATTTGCTTTCCGAGCTGCAAGAGCACACTGCTGGCTCATGTTAAGTTTTTCATCCATCAGGACCCCCAGGTCCTTCTCTGCAGGGCTACTCTCAGGGATTGCTCCTTCCAGTCTGTAACTCCTAGCTAAGAAAGGAAAAATTGAACCCCAAACCAAACATTTCAGCTGTCAGTCAGGCAGGCTTTTTTTGGTATGAAGTATTGAGTTATTTCTGTGTAACATCACTGCAGTGTATCACACAAAGAGACAAACAGCTTCTACACATTGCTTACAAATATGATTCCTAGGCACATTTTTACAAATCCTGTTAACTTTGCTCTCATTAGTGCACAACATAAAGCATGCTTCAGATTTTGGCAGGTTGGGATGTAGTGAATATCACAAGATAAACCCTGATAACTCTGTTCAGGGAAACTCTATTTTCCTTATATAAATAGATACAGTCGCTCCCTCTCCTTATCATTTAATCAAATACTTTGAAACAAAAGGCTTTAAACAGTTGGGCCAGCCCCTCACATACAGAGCGAGTATAATTTTCCCCAAAATCCACAAACACACACCCAAGTGTAGTGCACAATAACATAGCATCACAAAGTCATCCAGGTTGGAAAAGACCTCTAAGTACAGCTAGTCCAGACACCAGCCCACCCCCACCATGCCCACTGACCATGTCCCTCAGTGCCACATCCACAAGTTCCTTCAACACCTGCATGGATGGTGATCCCATCCCCTCCCTGGGCAGCCTTTGCCATAAAAGAGAAGGGCCCAGCGGGACATCCATCCCCAAAACCAACTCTAAGCTCGCTGCTGGCCTTCTCAGGCATCATAAATCAGGAAGAAGGACCAAAATCCACCCCCAATTTAGGAAGCACTATACAGCCTCGACCCACAGACGCTGAGTAACTATTAGGGAGATGGAAAACAGACAAAGCCCTGGAAGTGCAGCAAGCAAACAAGCCTGCAGGGAAGCAAGGCCTGGCTGCACAGGTTGCTGGTTTGTTTATTTTTCCACACACTACAACTTACAAGACAGATCTATCAACAGGTAAAACAAATACGAACCACACACACCTTGAGACACATGGAGAACATAAATCTGTTTGCATCGCTAGGTGTTACAGAGTTAGCCTTTTTCCCTCCAAAGCACCGTGGCTGTAACACAGCCACCCTCCTCTCATGCACGCTCTCTGTGACAAGGAAGAAATCAGCCTGATATTATTGCCACGCACACACTTCATTCAGCTTCCGTCGCAGCATATGCCCACAGCATCTCACTCGCACAGCCCGGATGGCGCTGACCTCCTTCATTGCCAGCTCCTCCCTGCCTTCGTCACCGCCATGCCTCCCAGCCCCGGCTGCCCATGCAGGCTGCTGCCCGGCCTGGCTGTCACATCCCTTCTGGATCACCTGCATGCAGCTTCACCCTCCTCACCTCTTTCCCAAGATATGCCCATCCGGCTGACAGAGTTTAAAGGCCACTTTTCCCCACCTCTTCCTCTCTGTCAGCTCACCCTTTAGCCTTTGCTTTCTCAACTCTCCTCAATGCCTCTGCTTCTTCCAGAAGTGCCTTCTCCTCCTCCTCCCTCTTGCAAACCTGTTTGGGCCCCTTTTGACTCATCCTTACATTTGTGCTCTCCTTTGCTCAGCTTTGGCCCTGACTCGTTGGCTCCTCATTCACAAGGTCATTTCAGCACAAGTTTAGCAGCTGTGGCCCCGGGGCACGCAGCCTCCTTCCTTTCCCCTTTCACAAACCTCTCTCTGCATGCGCAGCCCCTCAGCACATGCCCCATCAGCTACTTCAGATCCATATTTAAAAACTCATTGGGCATCCCCAGTCACCAGCTCACAGCTCGCTCCCTTCTGGCCCAGTCAAGTGGGACTGCTACCAGCAGCATCCTGCTCTTCCAAAAACCAAAGGATGCCAAAACCCAGGTCAAACGCCTTGTGTGTTAGGCTCAACTGCCATTCTTCTCCCCTAGGGATCTCCATGGTTCCATCCTCTTTTATTCTGTGTGGACAATGACTCACACTCCCTAATGTATCTTGTATATCCGTTTCCCACATATGACCAACACTGCATTTAGAACCAGTTTTTCTTTTTTGTTATTTTTGTTATTTATTCTTAAAAAAAAAAAAAAAAAAAATCATTTTCCATAAAAGGTTCAAAATTATTTTAAAGAATGAAATCCATCACTGTGTTTATTTACTCAAATGCATAACACTATAATACTTATTACATATGTTCTAACTGGTGTTCCTCAAGTCAGAGGCTTGAGATCTTTTATACACTTTTATACAGTGTCAAATGTTCTGACTTCAAATAATTTCTAAGAGCAAATTATCACTCTAAAGTGAAGCTTCACCTTTCAAAGAGTCATAGTCCCTCTTTCATCAACAAGCAAAACTAAAAAAAGAAAAACAAAAAAAATATTTTCCTCTGACCCCCAAAACTAAACCAATACCCTCTGTTGCCTGCCCAGACCTCATCTCTTATTGGGCCTCCATTTACCACCAGGTACTCAACAAACAAACAAAGCATAAATGAAGCGTCACCGGGCTCAGCTCTTCTCTCTGTGCTTGCATAGTCATCCTGATCAAACTTCTTGGTTCTCCTCAGGCACCTCAGCTGATATGTAGAGCCCAATGAGAAAGAACAAGCATCTGAAAAACACTACTGCTCAGCTCTCTCTGGGAGCTCAAACCTCTCACATCATTTCCTTTTGAAACATAGGTATCCACTCATTTACAGGGTAACAATTAGAAGCAAGCAGCTTCACAGCAAAAGCATTTCAAGCGCCACATACCACTAAAGGAAGCAGTTTTCTCCCCACTTCTTCAATTCACAGGTAACTGGAAAAAATGTGGGCTCTCCAGCATACCAAATTAAGGTGTAAGGTACCTAGAAATGAGTCTTGTATCAGCAAGGTATTCTTACAGCTGTTATCCTCTGTACCCCATTAAAAAAGGGGTGGCCAGTAGGGAGAGGGAGGTGATTGTCCCCCTCTACTCAGCTCTTGTGAGGCCCCATCTGCAGTGCTGTGTCCAGGCCTGGGTTCCCCATACAGGAAGGACGCGGAGCTCTTGGAGTGGCTCCAGAGGAGGGCCACTAAGATGATCAGAGGGCTGGAGCACCTCTCCTATGAGAAAAGGTTGAGGGAACTGGGCTTGTTTGGCTTGGAGAAGGCTCCGGGGAGACCTCATTGTGGTCTTCCAATACTTGAAGGGAGCATAGAAACAGGAGGGGGAATGACTGTTTACAAGGGTGGATAGTGATAGGACAAGGGGAAATGGTTTTAAACTGAGACAGGGGAGGTTTATGTTAGATATGAGGAGGAAGTTTTTCACTCAGAGGGTGGTGACACACTGGAACAGGTCGCCCAAGGAGGCTGTGGATGCCCCATCCCTGGAGGCATTCAAGGCCAGGCTGGATGTGGCTCTAGGCAGCCTGGTCTGGTGGTTGGTGACCCTGCACATAGCAAGGAGGTTGAAACTAGATGATCATTGTGGCCCTTTTCAACCCAGGCCATTCTATGATTCCGAGACTGACCTACAAGCTTTCCAAACCAACTCTACTCCAGGAGGTACCCGCTGCTTGATATCACACACTTTACTATTCTGCAAATTCAAGTACTTCCTTGCTTCTTAGGGCAACACTTAGACAAGCAGATTTTCCACCCAAGAAGCACGACATAACTGTGACTCTTTAACTCTGAGAGTAGAATTTGAGCCACACTGATAAGTCCTTAAACCTGTTACACAACAAATAAGCATGGATTACTGCATGACTGACTAATTACAGGATGTTTGGGGATATTATTCCTAACACACAAACGTAGTTTGCCTCAGCCACGTAGGTGAAGACCAGCCTTGTATTTTCTGCTACATATCTTTTTATCACTTTCACTTTCCTGCACATCACCCATTTATTACTCAGCTATTCCTTCTCAATATACTTACAGCCCTTAGAGAGTGCTAAATAATCATGATGTAACAGCACAGTATTATATTTCCTCTGTGTATAAATGACTGCTTGCGCTACAGTTACTTGGCACTTCTTACTATCAGAACAAACCATTTATAACTAAATAACATCCTTAGTATTCTACGGCTACTTCATTTTCAGTGCTGAACACACAGCACAAACAAAAAGGGAGCAATCTACAATGAAATGAAGAGGGTCATATTTCAGTAAGAATATGAAACAAAAGTAATAGAAGATGCCTGACTAAAACCACTTTTTTAGGCAAGTATAATCTAGTTTTGGCAAGTTTACAATAGTCAGCAACAGTGTTTGCCAATACTTCAGAGGATTTTGGATTTTAGCAGGTTTAGATAAGCACACCCGTATTTACTTCCTTAGGTAATGGGTACTTTGATCAAAGTCACTGCTTTTAATCTGAAGAGAAGATTTCCTTGCAAGATAAACTTGTTGTATAAAGAAGTCACAGTCTCATAACTCAATTAATGATAAAAAACCTTACACATTTTTAATGAAAAAACAGTACTACTGAGTACTACTGACCATATACACTATCTAATATGAAATATTTTCCAATCATAAGAAACCCTTTTTCATTAAAAAAATATTTATCAGGCTCATAATCAAGTAGGATAACTCCTTATGACATCACAACTTTACCACTAAATGCTAAATATCATTCATCATTCCATTACACTTCTCCACTCATAGGTTTCTGTGCAGGTACCTGAACTTACCACACGTGATTAATTCAATTAACAAATAAAATCAAGAAGGTGTAACTTGAAAACACTATCCAAAAAAACAAGTACATTTAAAACTTGCACATAAGGCACAATAAAAATCATGATTATAGAACTGCCAACTCAAAGCACTAAATCTCATGGGTCAAGTATTCCATATCATAAGGTAGCCAAAGACTTTGGAAAGGTTTTTAAACATAACATAGCTGTGGATTCTTTTAGTTGCCTTTGAGCTTTTACAATACACTTAGTCAATTCTCAAGCTTCTTCCAACAACTACGAAGCACAGGAATTTACTTTCTGTTTTTGGATGCTAACATCCAGGATACAGAAACACAAGCTTTAGGAAAAGATGCTTATTCTTCTCCACTGACAAAATCAAAACACACAACCGAATTGTACAGATGTGGTATCCCTTCCTCCCTCCAATCCATCATTAAAACACTCCTCAGAAAACTATACCAGTTTACCTACCAACATCTAATGCCAGGCGATAGAATAATCTTTCTACACACTCCTTCAGTGGAGGTCAGATGTTCAAAGCATAAGCAGATGGCACTTCATGGGATTCATGTACCTTTAAAAAAGGAAAAAAAAAAAAAAAAAAAAAAAGCCTAAGAAAAACTATTCTTTTTTGGGGGTAGGAGGAAAAAAGTACTTGATTGAGATATTGAGCAATAGAGATTTAAGTTCATAAATATTTTTCCTCAACATTTTTGACTAGATTTAACAAAATTAGGAATATTCAAGTATAGTGTTCAAAGCATCTTAATTTGGTAAGTATAACCAAGAAAAAAAAATTAAGGTACACAAAGGCAGACACATGGTGCCACATTCTCCTTGGCCCAGCTACTTCTCCTGCAGGACATGAGTCCTTTGACACACAAGCCAGGTGCCTTACAGTGCAAACGTGACACAAACACAGCAAAACTGAATGGTACTAATAATACCTCCATCTCTTCTCAGAATCTGTCCAGTAAACTGCAACTCAGTATTTATGTAGAAGAGATGGTGACAATAACATCAGAAGACAGGACTTTTCTCAGGGAATGGACAAACCCCACAGAGTCAGTGGGTTTGTCACTGGGTTGCTTTGACTCAAATTACTAGGTATCCTGTAAAAGAGAAGGTCCAAAGGCCAACTTTCTGAGTTGCACCACTGATGCTAGATGCTACTCGAAGCCTTTATCTTCTGTTTCACCATATTACTTCTTCAGCAGCTGCCAGCAACAACCAAGTTACTGCACATCTAACCCCAAATACATTGCATTTCCCTAGCTGCAGTCATCTTCATCAACCAATCCTAAGGAGGGCCTCACACAGGGGCACATTCAAGCAGTGGCCCTGGAGCAGCATGGTACCCCTTGCACAAGGGTAGTCTTTTCCAGTGACCCTTTCTGGCAGCATTATATAGCTCTTTTATTCCACAAAGATCTCTCATCTCAGGTCCAGCAGAGGGATCACCAGCTCACAGGAGATTCAGGCACGCTGAAAGCCAGTTTTGTTGCAAACCATGAGTAAAATCCTAATCTGAGTCAGTTGGGTGTCAATCCAGACTTACTGCACTGACTTCAGCAGTCACCACACACTTAAGTGTGCACAAGAAGGATGACATCAGCCTTTTGTTTTTAAGTGCCAGGCTGCCATCTTACCTTCCTCATGCACCAGTACTGAGCAGGATTTCTTTTGAAACTCAGACTGAGCCCACTACGTGTACACCAGCTGGAAAACAAGGCATGTAACACTGCAAAAAAGCTCTCTATTTACTTATTCCTTCACCACCAACTGACTGGCTCAAATGATGCTGAAAGACAAATGGACAACCTCAGACAAGAAAAGTCCATCCGGGGCTAAGAAACCAAAAAGATGCAGATACAATCTCTAGTTTAGGAAGTGACCGAGCTGAAAATTGGTCAAATGATTGGAGAGATTGGGGAGTGCCCAGCAGGTCTGGTCACCAAAGGCTCATGCTGTTTCTCATATTTTTTTTCCCCCAGCATATGACACCAAGCACTATCAAAGGAAGAATTCTAGAGAACACAACCTTTAATTCTGAGTCAGTTCAGGCCCTCTGAAGTTCTCATGACTACTAATACCAAATATTAAGACATTTCTTGCTGCACAGGAAAAGGCTGTAGGCTTCCCTTTGCTCAACTCTTACAGCCCGTCCATCTCCAGTTTAAGGGTGGGGAAGTTGCTTTTATGTGACCGCAGAATTTCAGGCCAGGCCTTATCTTTAACAGTGAGTTGCAAAATAGCAAGTACTAGAGTATACCGAGCGTCTCTGGTGGGAACACACCCTACCCAAGGTGAGGCTGTCTCCATCCTCTCTTTTTTACAAACACACGAGTGGTCAACAGTCTAAAGAAAAGCTGACACCACCACTTCCAAGCTGGTAAGAAAAATGGCACTGGTTCCCTAGAACATAAAAAAACCTACTCTAAAAAGCACATACATCTCCTCCCACTGCAACCTGGTGCACGTCTTTGTCCCAGTTTCCCATCACACAGCAGCACTGACAGCTCAATCGCTGCAAGCTAGACACACCACACTACATAAAAATGACAAATAGTTGTGCCTTAGTCAGATGGACCCCAGTGACAAAACCAAGCCAAGTGTCTCCAAGCTGAAGGGGAAGAACAGAAACTCAGGGACAAAAAACCATACAGAATTATCGCAGGGATTTTCCTCACTTAAGCAAAGTAATTCAAAAAGATGTAAAGATGTTGTAAATTTTTTCAGTAGTCAACACCATTCAATTTCTGTAGTGAATAGTATACTGCTAGGAAGAAACAGGACACCATTAGTGTATTTACAAACAGCCTCCAGAGCTTTTGCTGCAAGATGAACAGTTTCTCTGTCCGATATAGTGAAACTCATCTGGAGAGATTTTGTGGCTAACAAGCATTTGATTTCACTTACCGGCAACAATACAGCCATCATATTAGAAATATGATCAAATGAAATTTTAATTATTTTCTAAGAGTCACTTGGTAGCAGTTAATGAAGGCAAACTGCTAGGGAAACCCTGCCAAAAGAAAGTAATGACCAGATGTGTATCAATGCCATGAGGTCTAATTTAACTGAATAACAACTTTAAATCGTTAAAAAGAGTTGGACCCATCTATTGTCTACATTCATTGGAACAGTCATTTTATAGCGTTTGTCCTCACCACGAATCTACGTATACATGCAGGCTCAAAAAAAGTAGTTTAGAAACCATGAAATATATGGAAATTTCTGAATAAGAGAAACAGTAATGCTATTAAGGGCTTCCACATTTAAATCCCAAATTGTATTCAGCAGCTTCTATTAACCTCTCTTTACAGCTTTTTCAGAGTTCATAACGCTTTTTGCCACCTAAAGTACAACAAACTGCAGAGATGTCATAAAGTTAGACGTACACTTTAATTACTGTACGTTAATAATGTTTGTCATCTCTATTAGCATTGTAAATGAAAACAACATATGCAAATTTGGGGATTTGCTTGCAATAGCTTATATACTTTCCTGCCACACCTATGTGCTCACAGCTCGTTATGGCAGTGAGTTATGCCAATGCTGAGCTGTTGCTAGGCTATGTGATACTACGTTATAACTCCCCGGATTGCAAAAACACCCATTTATATTCCAGCTTAGTTTTAACTGCACAGCGGGTGACTTGAAGAAAAGACTCATTTCTTATTGGTATTATTAGATTAATGGCTTTCACAAACCCAAAGTGAACTATGTTTCTGTATGCATTAAATAATCGGAAAGCGCAAGTGAAAGAACAGTTTGTATCATCTTACATTTCCTTATAAGGCCTTTGCAACCCCAAAATATTTAAACTACTGCCATAGACCTTTGTGACATAAACATACTGAAATCCAAGGCATAAAACCACATCTTCAGCACAGTGCAAAAATACAGAAATTAAAAGCTACTTCATTTGTAAATGTTCCCTTATTAGAAGAATGTTTATTGCTTCACTGGTTCATATTCCCATGTCTCCAGTCCGTTGTTCAAATCAGTGAAACAACATCTACGCGTTTCATAATTAAGTTATCTCCACGTTATTGTTACTGTTCTCCACTGGCAAAAGCCCTAAAGGAAGAAATGCAGCTGTTCAGGCATTGAAGGCACTCCTCATTTAAAGTACCTCACAAAACATGGAAGAACAAAGACGGAAGCCAAAAGTTGGTCTCATTCACTCAGCACAATAAAAGCTTTCCAGAGAGATTCTCCACAATGATCAAATACAAACACACACACACAAAAACAGAGTGGAGGTCTTCACCCAACAATTCCAGCACCCACAGGCAGATTTCCTGAGAGCATTATAATTACTTTTTACTGGATTGTTTAGCCGAAGAATACAGCCAATAGCTGATAAGAAACTGTGCACAAAGTTTTAATTATTCAGCTAGAGTCTGAGCATCAAGTTTGTTCTAACATTTTTTCAGCTGGCCAAGAAAAGCAAACAAGTGTCAAGGTCAGAAAGAAATAGTTGTTTCTTACTTCATCTGAATTCCAGTCCTGGGCAACAAAAAACTGCAATTTAAACAGGAAACTGGCTGGATAGCACTGAATCCAGCTTTTCCGTGAACAGAGATGCAAAATACAACAAATCTGCTTGCTGCTGCTGGATTCACCATTGAAGGGGGGGAGAAAAAGAAAAACACACACACCAAAATTTCAGCCCTGCAGTAAATCTGCAAGGAACTGCTGAGTTGCTGGTTGAATACAGCTACTCTTCAACGAAGTACAGTAGATGTAGATTGCAGAACAAAGAGAGCAAAGTAGTTGTTTCTGCAATACTATATTTGTTTCTAACACAAACTGAGTCTCATGAACAAAACATTTCTAAGAGTGAAAGTATCCAAACGTCAGCGCTGCCAGGTCGCCCAATTCATTGCCGCGTAATCCAGAGGAGTTTCAGAGAAATTGCAAGCACAGTGTTGCTGTATTTGGCTGAACTAGAACTTGAAGACCATTGGGGGGGAAAAAAAAAAAAGCCATTTTATGACATACAACGTTCATATTTGGTGCTAAGATAACAGAGCGTGCACCGTCACAAGGACGCTTCCTCAAAATCTGAACTGCTATACCAGCAATTCACAGGAAAAAAACACTTTTTCTAAAAACAGTGGCATCGCTCAACATCAGAACAGCCAGGCAAGATGAGACCAATGTCTCTAACTTTAGAAGACAGAAAGTAATTCAGAAGCATCCTTGTTTGAAAAGTTGTCTCTCTAACTTACTGTTCTTTGTAGCTCTCTTACGCCATAAGGCATATGACATAACCTCTTAATTACTTAGTCTGTAATGCGCTGCTCTGATAGTATCTAGGTACAGTGAGTTCTCCAGATCAAATGTCTTTGGGAGGTCAGCTCATTCCTGCATCCAGCCACATGAAGACATCTCTCTCCTCCATGCAGTTTGCGAGCCAACCTCGTCTTTTTAGATAAGCATCACTCCAGCTCCACAGACTATTATGCAAGTTAACCATAGAAGACCAGTAAAATAGAATGTGACCACAGCTTGAGCTTTTCTAGTAATGGAAGCTTGCTTTTCTTTTCCCATTTGACATGAAAGAGATATTGCCAGGTTTACAATCCAGCACATTTCATACACTTACACAGATACACAACAGTTACACAGAGAGAAGCATAATCTGAAAATTTCAAAGCACTCAAAGAGAATCAAGCACCTAATTCTGGAAGTTCCCTTGGAAACTTGAGCTATATTTTTACATGTCTTCTCATTTGCGTTTTTTTTTAATCTAAGGAATAATCAGATAATTTAGCACAATGTACCAAAGAATGCATACCCAGGAAAACACATATATATATATATTTCTTTTCTTCTCAGTACATGATTTTATATATATACACATATATATATAAACATACTATATATTGTATACATTATATTTATATTGTATATATTATATTTATGTCGTATATATATTATACACACACACACACACACACAGTAAAGGGCTGTTAGAGAGAGTTTTTGAGGCATTTTTTGGAAGCATGTTTTTGTCCATCTTTTAGTGCATAAGGGTTTGGTACATTTTCAATTGCTGCTTTGAAAATGCCCCATTTTGTCTGCAGAGCAAGGCAAAAAGTGTCTGAAACCATTAAACTTCCAGGTATTGCCTGGAACATCTATTTAAAAGGACACACACTGAATCCTGTTTAAAATTTAATAGCAATGAAGCATTTTATACTGTCTGAGGAAATCTAGGATGTTCCAAGTCATGTGGTTTGTCCATACTGTATGGCAGTACTACAGAATCTATTTCAAACTATTTTATGACTATGCTTTTCTAAAAGATGCTGTCATACCATTTCTACATGTTCTGTTGTACACTGCCTGAATACAAATACCTGATGCACACGCATCATAATGTCCTGAAGTGGCCTGCATTAGAAGAAAAAAAAAAAAGCCTCATCCTTCTCCTCATTCCGTATAAAACCATTACCTGCTCAGAATGGTCAAGTCAGCATTTCATAATTACAGCTCTAAATTAAGGCTTTTGTGTTGCTATTCCCCAGGAAAACTTGCGCCTACATTTACAATGAGAGGGGAAAAAAAAATACCAGAATACATCTTAGCAAGGTTTTATGAATGAATCCATTGTACCAACCACCAAGCATACACAAAGCCAAAACCCTTTCTACTTTACTTCCCCCCTCCTCCCCCCCTTTCTGTAGAAACAGAATTTGACCTGAAATGATTTTCCCTCCCGAAACGGAATGCAGAGAGTGGGTTGTGCTGTAAATACGGGCTTTTCAGAAATTTTCAAGAAGTTATTAAGAACCAAACAAAAAGAAACCTAAGTCGTTAACTGAAACTTTACACAAGCCCCAATTCTGCAAACACTTACGCAACGGAGTAACTTCACACACATAAATAATCTGATTAAGTCCAGTGGGAGCACTCGTATTTTCAAAGCTACTCATACATATTAAGTGTGAGTGGAATCATGTCGCAGTAGATTTAACAAAACCTGAAATCTCTGATTTCAATGTGAGACGTCAAGATTTTTTCCATACGGCAGTACTTAAAACACTTGATCAAATTCTACTCATCCGCTCCAAGCAAAAAACAATGTATTTTAAAATTATTTAATATTAAAGATGAAGTTTTCACAATGATCCGCAAATATTTTTCAAACAGTTAATTGGTTCTGGAGATATTAACTAGGTTACTAAATTAGGTGAACACTTCTCAAGTCTCGGGTATCTCTACAAACCATCAAGTTTAAGTGCTTAACAAGGAGAGCCTGCCTTTCAAAGTGCTTATTACTGCAATTCCCGTTGACTGCAATGGGATTTCTAAGTACTCAGCTCTTCTGAGTAAGGGAATACTTAATACCAGGACACGAGACTGCCAATTTAGACATCTATAATGAGGTCACCCAGACTTTACAGTTTTTGTCTGAATAAGTAATTCGAGCATTGTTCTAGCAATGGTAAACCATCACATACTTAAAACTAGGAATTACGACGCAGTAAAACAAAAAGCATGCTCCCTTTCAAAGAATTGCCAATGGAAGACTGGAGCTTTGATCTTCTTTTTAAACAACCACTCACAGTGGATACAGCGGCAGGAATAATCTTAACCCTCCGAAATATATTCAACAAACACTACAAGATGCCTGCGCTTTCTCAACCAGCATTAAATGGAGGATGACCTCACCTGAGAAGTCCTTTAATCCTTCCTGCGTTACTTTGTTGTCTGAGCACATAGCAAAAAGCTCTCCATCACACCCCTCCCTGCATCTGCGGATGGCACTCTCTACAACTCGGATGCAATAAGCTGCAGCTCATTTTTCCAATGCACAATCAATACTATTAAGCGGGAATGTGTTATTTTTTTTCCTTTGTACGAGTGCTTGTAACCATTATTGAATCATTTCTCATCGGCTATCTTGCATAATGTCGGTGTTCGTTCTTTCAAGTCTTCCCTTTGTTTTTGCTGCATCTCCACTTTCAGAACCTGCTTTCAGACTCATTTGGGAGGTGTTTAGTCACAGCAGGGCTGTAAAATCATGTCTTTGGGATGCTCACTCAGTGCTGCGTTAAAGAAACAAACAGAGCCATGCTAAATATATAAAAAGCAACACTTCCCAATACTTTTGGTTTTTCTTCCCCTTCATTTCAGGGTATCAGCAAGCCAACTCCCAAATGAAATTGATGCTGGAAAGCTGTCAGGAAGCTATTTACATCTTGCAGGTTGCGAAGTGCCGAGAATGTTTATGCTTTAATTTAAAAGAATTACCTGTAACCAACACTTCAGCCCTTTCAACCATTTCTTTCTTCACGTAGCACACCCCCAGCTGAAAGACCAATACTGGTTTGATAATCGCCAAACACGAACGGTCCATTTGTAGTATTGATCAGCAGCTCTCTGCTTGTGCAATAGTTCGAGTAAGTAACAATCCCTTGGCAGCGCCAATGCCGCGCTGACAGAACGAGAAACCGGCTGGCGTTCGTGCAGCAGCATCCTGTCACCAGTTACTATGTCCATCAAAAGCTGACAGGTTGGCAGATCACTGCCATAATATCATAATGACTTCAATTCATTCTCTGCAGCACCTAAAGGCTGCCATATCTGCTGCTATCCGAGCCTCTCTTCTTCAAGAGGAAGGCTCTGCATCTTTTACATTCTTGACAGCTCTGTGCATTTCCCGGAACCTTCCTACAAGGCATAACAAGAACACCAAGAAACTCAAAGCTGTTACCACTTCCCCTATGATCTACACAAATAACTACCTGCTGAAGGAGAAAAGCAGTGGCAGCTGAGGATGTGTGGGTCTGATGAGAACACACGCGTGTCACTGCGTGAAGTCAGCAAACAAGAGTCGCAGGTGTTTCCTCACCGATATTCAAATGTTGCAACGGGGGCAATCATTCTGTCATTCAACAGCTGAAATGAGTTTTGGTATCAGAACCTCAAAAGATCCGTAATCTCACTGCACTACTGCTTCTAAGAGGATAGCTGAGTAAGTCCCCCTCTATTTCCTCTTCCTTTGTCACCTCCCAACTCCCTGAGGTTCTCTGTGCTTGCCAAGAAAAGTATTTTAAATGTTTTACATGGCCATGAATAGTACTATTTGGGTCCTTTTTCTTTCAAACAGAATGAGTGGAACAAAACGAAACAACAACAACAACAACAAAAAAAAAAAAAAAAAAAACCCCAAAAAAACAGAAAAAAAAAACAAAAAAACCCCCACTTTTTTCCTGAAAGAGAACAGAGACTCAGAATTGAGAAATTAAACATGGGTTTCTGCATGTACTATCAGTTTTCCACAGGAAACGTTTTCTTCTTGTAAAGCACAGCAGCTAAACCAACACTTCTGGTAAAGTGTAGGTAGAAATACACACCCAACTGAGAGTGAAGATGGGGGGTGAGGAGAAAGTCTACCAGAAGACTTAAAAGCCCTCCTCAACTCAAACAAAATAATCTCAGTGCATCCAGGTGAGTACCGTTTCCATGTCATATCCCTGCCCTCTTCTGCTTTCCAGTACCTGCAGCAAGAAGGTCCCCACATCTCTACCTCTGCCTTCCACTGAGAGCTGCAGTGACAAAGCAAGGCAACAAATGGGACAGCGGTTCTTTTACACAGGATTTGGCTTATAAGGATGGGTACAAAATCATTACAGCATGAGGAACACAAACTACAGGCACAATTTAAGGACAACTTGAACCAAAATACAGTGATTTTGAGTCACCTCAAACATCTTCCAAGTTATTGGGTCAGAATAAACCAAACAAGTCTTTCATTTCTGTTTGCACAGCTGTAATGGTTACATCCTATACACAGAGCTAAAAGCAATTTGGTCTCATATTCAAAATACAATAATCAAATAAATAAAAACTTCTCAGCAATGTAATAGCTTTCAAAAATGAAGCAATAAGAAACAATCCTAAGGAAAAGATAGATAAACTATTCAGCATGCACCACTCCAAGTGATTGTTATATAAATACAGAATAATTACCTTTTAATCCCCTGCTTTAAGAGAGACATCTCGTTAATCTGGAGAAGTAGGCAAACTCTTTGTTCTGCTGTAATACCTGTCCAAATTATTACATCAGTATGGTAATGAACTAGGTCATGCACACAGATGCTCTGCTACTCTACAGGATGCCTCACCCATCAGTGCCACCAGGCACAGAGTTAGCAACCACAGGAAGAGCAACAACCACGGGACAATCCCAAACTGACTGCACCCCAGCAATTGCACCACCTTGGCCTTATCATGTTTGAGCACACTTCCAAGTTGCTACATCTCAGCCAAATCCTTTCCTCCTCCCCCTTTCAGAGTTGCATAGCACATCTATTGTGTTAACAAAAGTTCTCAGTAGTTCCTGTCTTCATAGAATCATAGACTCTTTTGAGTTGGAAGAGACTTTTAAAGGTCATCTAGTCCAAGGACTGAGGACTCCACATCTGGATGCAGTACTCCAGGTGAGGTCTCACCAGAGCAGAGTAGAAGGACAGGACCACCACCCTCAACCTGCTGACACCCAAGATCTGATTGGCTTTCTGGGCTTTTTGAGGGCACATTGCTGGCTCATATTCATCTTGCCATCCACCAGTACCCCCAAGTCCTTTCAGAAGGACTGTGCTCTATCCTTACACCCTCCAGCTTGTGCTGATATTGGGGGTTGCCACAACACAGGTACAAGACCTCATATTTGGCTTCATGAGGTTTCCCTGGGTCCACTGCTAGAGCCTGTCTAGGTCTCTTAGGATGGCACTCCATCCCTCAAGTGTGTCACATGCACCACAACTGAATATCATCCACAACGTTGATGATGGTGCACTTGATCTCAGTGTCTTCATAGGTATTGGTGTCAAACCCAGAAAATAAACAGTGGACATGGATTAAGAAAAGCAAACAAACAACAACCTCATCCTGTTGATTCAGCCATTTCATAGCAACCCTTTTCAGAAAGAAGGAATAGAACAGGGTGAGGGATCAACCCAAGCCCAGGACCTCTGTGGAGATCATCAGTCAGCAATTACAATAAGCTGTCATTTCTGTGTCCAGGTGCATCATGGTAGTAAAAACCAAACAGTGCACATTTCTACTTTCGGCTGGGTAAGAGGTTGTATCTTTTATTCTCTGAAGATGTCCTTGGAGTCTGAACTTTTCTTTCAATTCCAGAAGTTTTCTTTTTCTTTCACATAATGCGTTCAGTTTGGGCACCTCAATACAGAAAGGACACTGAGGTGCTGGAGCAGGTCCAAAGAAGGGCAATAAGGTTTATGAATGGCTTGGAGAATGTGCCCTACAAGGAGAGACTGAAGGAACTGGAGCTGTTTAGTCTGGGGGAAAGGAGGCTGAGGGCACACCTTATTGCTCTCTTCAAATACCTGAAAGGTGATTGCAGTGAGAGTGGGGTTGGTCTCTTCTCACTGCTGACAGGTGACAGGATAAGGGGAAATGGCCTCAAGTTGCACCAGGGGAGGTTTAGTTTGGATATCAGGAAAAATTTCTTTATGGAAAGGGTAGTTAAGCACTGGAATAGGCTCCCAAGGGAGGTGATTGAGTAATCATCCCTGACTATGTTTAAAAACCCTTTGGATGTCAGGGACATGATTTAGCAGAAGATTGTTAAATTTAGGTAGTACAGTTAGGTTGTGGTTAGACTAGATGATTTTGAATGTCTTTTCCAACCCGAGCAACTCTATGATTCCATGACTAGGGAATATCCCCAGTTCATACATGTCTCTAGATACTGCAAAAGTGATCTACTGAATGCAGCAGCCTTGCTTACGAGCTTAGTACGTCTACCCTCCCAGAGAGACCACATAGCTGTGTAAAACACCTCATCAATGAAAAAGCAGTGCAGTTTGGGTAAAATGAGTACAGTTTGGGTAAAATGAGTATACCTGACACTGCAGCAAACACTCCCTTGAATATGTTAAATCACCATTTTGGATTAACCTAAACCCTTTGTAGTTGCTAATGTGCTTTCCTTCCTTCACCTGGAACTCTCTAAACCAAATGTGTCACACTAAAACAAACAGCTTCTCCTAAGGTAAAGTCAATACTGATATATCATTTTGTAACATTTATGCGGTTTTCAAGAAGATTTAGTGCTTTTTTTTTTTTTTTTTTTTTTTTGAGCAGCAAGTAATTCCCCCTGATTTCTTTGTCTTGGAATCTCCCAACTGCACACCAGAGAAGAGTTATCTGCAGTGACACCTGCAGTGTCTCTCTCTAAAAGCATATGTAAGAATGCACTGTCAAAACATGCTTCCCCAAGTTGTGCCAGAGAGGAATTTTGGGCCAAAAGACATCCATATAGGGACTGCAGCAGGATAACTTGGGGACAGGAGCCAGCATGGCCCAGCAGAGAGGTGCTTCCCTGCTGCCACACAGGGCACATGGAGCAATGGGAGAGGTACACAGGCACATTATCATGCCTCTGCATTGGGCAGCTGCTGAAGTATCTCTGAGGGTAATTGCCATGCTGTCACTTGGGCTGCCTGTAACTCTTTTAACTGAGAATAAATTATGTCTGGCTTGGGGAAGAGTACCAAGCATCCTGGAATAACACAGCTAGAGGTAAGCCATGAGAACTCAAGACGCTTTCTTGGTCTGAAAGCCATATACGAATGCTTAGTATATCCCAGTGTTCAGCAGAGCACTCAGGACACTGTGGACTTTTGACATTTTCAGGAAGACTCTGAATCCATAAACTAAGGGATGAGTTACACAGATGTGTAAACACAGCAGCTCTATGCAGTAACCAGGCAAAATTTTTCTCCTGCTATGTAAGGTGAATTACCTGGGTTTCCATCCCTGTCGTGAACATTTCAAAGAGAGGCAGAGTTCCTCCTCTTAAATAAACAAGGCAACTATTTGAGCTCTGAAATTAGGCAACAGTGCATCGTTAATTACCTCTGAAATGAAATCCCTGACCGTACAGACTGACCCACGCAGGCTGACCCACATGAGCCAATCTCTGCCGTCAGTTCAGTAGGTTTCCATGCAGCCACCAGAATGTGCTGGCGCAGCTCTGCTTGCCAGCCCAAGGACAGGCTTTGTACTCAAGGCAAGGATGTTTATTTTAAACAAGAAGTTACATCCACTTTAATACTAGCAGAGTGGCAACCTCATACAAAATCTTCAAAACCTATTTAAATTTTGAACCCACTCTGATACCAGTTTAAAAATACCAAATCAATAACATCCTTTAGCTAAATAGCTACATTTACTCCTGGTTATGCTCTGCCAACACTGGAAATGAACCAGAGATTAATTTGGTTCAACGAATTTGGCTTTTAACCTAGACAATAAAATTTATTGTAATAAAAACTGAAATCCTCACTGGCAATGTAAGGATGCCTTAGGGGCACTCTGGTTCTTGCCAGGACCACGTATCCACCTTTACAGCTTTAAAATAAATCTTGCTACTTTTTCTTCCACGTGTATAGGCATACACTATGCTCGTGTTATACACAATGAACTCTGATGTGCAAGGGTTAATAATACAGTGCTTACAAGTATATAACCCCAGAAGCATGGAGGACTATGAACAACCTATTTCTGAAAAAATATAAAGAGGGAGAGGATTAAAAACAAAACAAAACAAAACAACAAAAAACCAAAAAACCAAGAATGGGAAAAGGAAATGTTTTTTTCTTTACCAAGGTAAGAAATGCAGAAATACTGAGAATACTGAACAACTGCAGGACTCTTAAGTCACTGTTAAACTGCATTCTTGCCTGTGGCATTAACTGTATCACACACTGCTATTCTAGCAAGCAAGTTTATTTTTTTAGCAATACTTAGCTAGGCATCTTTTGCCATATTTGAGAAACTGAAGAAAACAGAACTTCTGTATTGACCTAAGGATGCCATAACAATATTGCCTTAATTTTCCCATTGCTTAGCAAGCCACTTACCCCTCTTCTCTAAACAGTGGACCTGTAATTGGAACAAAAGCATTCAGAACTCAGATGTGTGTGTCCTGTATATGCAGAGGAGGAACTTAGCCAGATCTGCTCCCCTGAAATCCTCTCCTCAGTGGGCAGTGACAGCAAGCCATCATGGAGAACATGGTCTACCAGGATGAATGGGAGGCAGGGGACAAAAACGCACCACAAAGCGCTGTCACAAAGATGAAGTGCTATACATGATGCTTCGCTACCGAGGAGGCATTTTTACCTACAGGCTATAGGCACTGTGCTTGCCTGGTTTTAAATAGGTTGCCAATATCAAGAACAGAAGTGAAAACAACAATTTCACATTTTTCAAGCCGGGGCCTGGTAATACCAGCACTTAGCTCTGTCTCCAAGAAATGCTGCACTCAGGATGGCTGAGTAATAACACTAGTCGTTGGGGCCAGATTGGTAACCAGTGCTGACGTGGGGAATTTTTACTCATGAGAAAGCGCCTGTGAAGTCAGCGAGACTCCTCAGATGAGTGGTAAATGCTCATCGATGTCAGGAGAAGTTATTCCGTGATGGCTTTATGTTGTAACAGCATTTGCTGCCACAGCACGCACACACACACAGGAGTGAAGGAGACTAAAAGCCACGGTGTGATCACGATCCTACACAACCATTCGGGTTATAGCAAAATGCAGTCAGAAGATGAGATCAGTGAGCCAACTACATGACCCAAAGCTGGCACAGGCTATGGGAGGACAGCACTTGACTCAGGGAGTACAGTGCAGTGCTTGATGTATAATGTAGGGACATGGGAGATACTCCATCAGCATCTCCCTCCATTACCTGATCTTCCTTCCATCCTGCTACACTTTCTATGCTACAGTGCATATTTAGCACACTGAATACCAAGCTTTGCTCTCACATACACTGATTAAGTTTAATTTAATGTGCCTGAAGTCAGGGGAGAAACCCCCCAAAAAATCAAAGTACCAGTCTCTGGGGTCAAAGTGACACAAGCTCCTAACACGATGGAATTTGTATCATTTTCTAACCATTGCATTGAAAAAATTACAAAGCCATTGACATGTTCATGGAATACAGCACCACTTTACTCCCAGCTGCAATGCTCAGAAGACACATAAATGTGAGCTTTGTATCTGTGCACATACACTATGCCATAGAGCTCTTACTAATAAGCTGCATCACCAAAACCAGAATGATGTCAGGGCTGTTTGGAAAAGCAGACCATCTTCGCACTGGGGGAAAACTGCACAGACAACACCTTAAACTTGAAAACATCCATGCCATATGTCATGCAAAACTTACTCCTTCCCTGGCTGCTCCCATCTACTGTGACTATTCATAGAACCATAGGATCATTAAGGTTGGAAAAGACCACTAAGATCATCTAGTTCAATTGTCAACCCATTCCCACCATGCTCACTGACCACGTCCCTCAGTACAACATACACAAATTTCCTGAATACCTTCAGGGACGGTGACTTCACCACCTCCCTGGGCAGCCTGTGCCACTGCTTCACCGCTCCTGCTGGAATTTTTCCTGTTATCCAACCTGAACTTCCCCTGGCTACTCTCCCTCCATACAAAATATGAAGAGGGCCAGTACGCAGATTAGCCACCCCCAATTTTCCAAATAGCCATCAGGTTAACTCATGGGACAATCCTGGTGTGCTCATTACCCGCATATCTGGGTACCCACAGAGCAGGAGCCCCATGGCACTGTTCTCCTGGAGGACTGGGTGGAGCCCACGGTCATGCACAGACACCAGCTGCGTTTGCAGGAGAGCAGAAATGCAGAGTGTTTCCAGAGCAAAAGCACACAGGCAGCAGCATTCTCTACCACAAAGAATGCTGGCAAATTACTCTGTGTATGGTGGACAGACATTCAAGTGCCAGCTGAGGATCAAAGGCTGAAGTCGGCTTCCCCCTTCTCTAGTGAAATGCACAGTAAATTCAATTCTAATAACTTAGTATTGTGAAGAGGGCTATGATAATTAACTGACATTTATGAGCATTTAACTTGACAGCAGATATGCTTTGAGGAATTTTAATGACCCATTAATGGATCCATACAACCACATGTACACACAAGATACAATCGAGTCCAGGGACTGATTCCTGCTATGTGTTTGTACACATCCCAGGAAAAACAGAAATAGATCATCATTGCTGCTGGGTGCCACCGTATGACAATGGTTGTAATTATGCTGCCCCGATAAATCATCATCTTTTGTAAGCTTAAACCACTGAGTTTGTGTCAGACGAAAGCAAACGCCTGGCACGTTCCCACACACCTTTACCCGATCGTCATGCTGTGGTTTGATTTATAGGATGGCTTAGCAGGAGATAGCACAACTAGAGAAGCTTGGAAGAAGGAACTGCTGCGTGTCTTCGTTTTAACCCCTCTAACATGCTTGGTACATTAGGTTATTACTCTTCTCCACAAGAGCAGAAAAGTTGTACCCAGCGCATTCTTTGTAAAAGTAATCAGCATTGAGGTCATAGCGGTAAAGGCCATATCTAGAAAATGCACTTTCATCAGATTCATGAGCATACGCAGAAAGGACGGGCTATGAACAACAGACTTCCCCAGTTTGTACTACTGTTTTTTTAATGGCTGGTTTTGCTGACACACGGTCTTTCCTAAACCTAGCTACTTCTAACAAACTCTGTCCGTTCTCAGGAATTTCTTTGTTTCCTTTCTCAAGGCAGTTTGCTGCTGAGCTGAGCAGCGATGAGGCCCCAGTGCCATCAGCATTCTGCCAGCCGCTGCCAGCACCCGGTGTTCCCGGCACAGCCCCATTCTCCTCCTGGCCCTCTTGTAACACTCACATCGCTCCCATCTTCATCCCTAACGCAAACCTGCTCCTCTTCATACTCCTCCTCCAACAACCCCACAGGCTCCACATGCCCACATCCACCCACTCAGCCCAAGGCTCCCCACGCTCGGGCTGCCAGTGTTGACACCAGCTCAGAGGCACGCAGCAGTCAGGAGCTGGGGACCACAGAGCAAGGCACGTCTGGGGACAGAGCAGTGGGAGAAGGGTCTGGTTCCCACTATACTTTTCCTCCCAAGTTCCGTGTCCTTTAAAATAACCACACAAAAGAAAAATCCAGCCACTCTTGCACATGCAGACACATGCTTGGCCAGCTTCCTCCTCCTCTGCTTACGATCTCATCTCTCCCCCCCCCAGCACTACTCACACTGTAACTTTTCCCAGGACCCCTGGTGACACAGAGGACCGCCCCAAGTGAGGCAGTGCGCAGACACTAGACAGCTCTTGCACAGCTCTGAGCACTCCCCTGCCTGATGACACAAAGAATAAAGACACTCACCTACAAAAACCAAGTATTCCTAGGGATGGGGATACTGCTTCTTCATCCTTTGTGTCTTCCTGAGCACCCACGGATCGTCCCGAAAGACCCCTTTCCCCCTCATATTTCTGTACAGCCTGGTTGCATCCCCCTTTCCCTTAGAGCAGTGTTCAGCTCCACAGCCTGATCTTCTGTGTTTTCCTCTCCTCAAGCATTTACAGCAGCTGCTGCCCACCCCAGCTCCTCAGTGCCTCTGCGAGCGCAGAGCTGATGCCAGCTGCAGAATAGCCCAGAGATGTGCACAAGTCACCCAACTAAGCCTGCACAGCTCGGCTATCCCATGTGCAAGGTGTGACCTCACGGTGGAGTTACACAAAAAAGTAATTTGGGGCATCTGTTCCTCAGCTGAGTTCTCAGAGCAGCTGTTCTGCTCCACAAGAAAGCTCTGAGTTATGCCAGATAAAACCCACCAGACTCACAGCACAGGAGTAAAGCAGGGCTGACTGTATTACTCCTCTACAGAATTACTTTTCATATTTTTTTCCACATTCATATACTCCTATACCTCTCTATATACAATATTTTTAACAGAAAATTAGAACTGAATAACTTTGCTTTGAAAATTACAATGGCATACTGAGATTTCAGCCCCTCAAACACCACTCTGTTCTCCAAAGAGCAAAGCACACTCAACAACACATACTAAGATGGCTTTTTAACAACAACAATCTGTCTCATATCTAACATCTCCTCTGCTGTCAGACTTGCAATTCTGATCATCTCGTCCCTCTTTCTCAAATGCTGAAGGGAGTATATTCTCCATGGGGACACCAAAAGGCACGGACTCTCCTGAGCAATAGTCCCTTCCATGTAAGAACTACCAGCTTGGATGGCAATGCTCCCAACTCCATTGAGTTAGGACTCAAATCAAACTTTAGACAAACTTCTTACCATTATGCTGGAGTGCTCATCCTTCATCATGCCCACTCTGCTTTCTCTCCAGTTTTCTGGGGGCATGAAACTCAGACGTGGACCTACAGGAACCATGTTAAGAGAATAACTATCTGCCTTCCTCCCTAGATGCAAACCTTGACCTTGGGACACCAGTCTCAGAAGCTGCAAGAGGCCAAGACAAGCTTTTGCAAGGGGAGAAAAGTAGCTAGGCTTTAGGATGGTTAAGAAATCCCTAACATCTCAAGGACACCATTTCTTCCCTTTTGCTCAGTCTGCCAGACCTGTCCCAATGGATTCCTCTATATGTAGTACCTTCCATTCCTCTTTCAAATCACTTCTGCATTTCTCACACTTCTTGCTCAACCATGAGACCCAAGCTAGCAAGAATTACAAGTCTCCCCACTAGCCTTCTCCAGCACCCCAGATCTAGCTATAACGTTACGGGAGTCTTCTACATCTGCCTTTGACTACATTTCTCTTGGCAAGTATTGGAAACCCAACAAACATAGCAGGTTATCTCAAGGAGCACAGCAGGACATGGCAGCAAAGGGAGTATGAAAGCCACAGCACCTCCTGAGCTAGAAAGCAGTGATAACATCAAGATCTAAAGGACTCCAACACAGCCCTCAGCCTTGATGAAGGCTCTGAGGGGTGCTCTGGTTTGCAGATCTATGCCTAGCTCACAGATGGGTTTGTGACCTGCAAAATACAGATGGAAATTAGAAGATTTTGTTACGCAGAGGTACAACTGAAGGCAGTTAGTTTGGAGGTTAGAATAGGACAGGCAAGTCACCGATCTACAGCACGCCGCAGCTCCTGTGCCATCAGCAGCCTCTGTGCAACCCCAGCTGACTGAGGCAGGCAGGGCCCATCAGGTCCCAGTCCCACCCAAGACACTGCTTGATTTTGTGGAAGAAATACATGGCAACCTATAATCCCTAATCAACCTAGAAAATAAATGACTGATAAACCAATCTGCTTGTAACCTCATTAACAGATTCTGGCTTCAGTATCAACAGGGTAATTTGCTGACTATTTTTAATCCCAACTGCTAAACCATTAATCCCACAATTTCCACACAGGGTTTTTTCCCCCCTCTAAATTTACCCCAGGTTACCACCAATTTTGCAACTCGTGAAAAAGCAGATAAATAAGTAACACCAGCAAATATACACCTCCTGGCACTGGGGAACTGAGAGACTCCGATTACCTGCTTTATCCCCTTAAAGTCATTACTTTCTAATTGGAAGGAGTCATTCAGCAGCAAAGCCGTGTGCCTGCCGTGTCATCTGACACCTGTATGTACAGCTCACAGCACCAACTCCCAATTCACTTGCCACAGTAAGAACTGAATTATTTCCTCCCATCGTTGATAGTCATTTCTCTCTCTAATAAAATCAGCTCAAATTTAACAGGATGGGGGTTAACAACATAAATTGTATTATCTTCTCGAACTGGCATTAAAAGATTCTCTAACTATCATTATTAATGTCAACATAAATTATGCATTGAAGATCTCAGCATTCATTACAGAGGTAAAATCCAGCTGGGGGGAAAGTACGAAAAAAACAAACAGAGTAAGTCCAATTAAAGTATGTATTCATAAATCCCTTGCAGCGTTGCTCAGCATTGATGAAACACTTCTCTAAAAATGGTCTTACAATAAGTATTCACAGAGTTAGAAACAGTATCAAGAAAGTATTGCAGCAATCAACTCAAGGTAGTGCTTAGTGCTCCTTTCAACTTCTGTAAATTACAGAGTTAACCATTTCTAACTGCTGTAAGTCAGCATTCAAATACTACACTGAAACTGGAAGCTTAGCAGTCTTGGGGTACTTCTACAGACACTTCATACAAACAAGTGAATAATCTTGGGGAAACATTTTTGTGTTCTGAGGTTAAAATAGATGACTTTAGGAGTTAGGTGGCAAGCAGCTGATATCTCACTTCAAGGAGACTCCCATCTCCTGAAGACTCCAAGATAGCCCTACCTATGGCTGCACAGAGAAAGCAGGCTTGAGAACAGAGCCGCTAGGGGCTCCAAACCCAAAGGGAAGATCTCATTCCCATAATGGCAAGGTTTAAGCCAACCCTTCGGCTGCTTGATTCATGGCTTTATCATACTTGTGGCTGCCAATCCCAGAGAGGATGCCTCAAAGCCAAGTGAAGCCAGACGGCATCTATTAAAACAGGCAACTCAGCAATCTCTGTGCAATGGAGGAGGAGGGGGAGTGGAAATAAGAAAAAGAAAATATCTTTCCAAGCACATCCTCAGCTATTGAAGGACAGCTCCAGTTTCGGACAGCAAAGGCAGTAACACCTCACCCACAGTTCTTTACAGCACGTCCCGTTACAGGCTATTGTTTGCAACCCTTCCCGCAAATCATTTCAACATTCAGAGCTCAACTGTTTCTTAAGGAAATTATTTCAGGAGGAAAAGAAATTGCTTACTCATGAACCTGGTATTATTATAACAATGAGCTGAAACAGCGCAAGACAGTTACATTGCACAACTTGAAATGCATCACTTATTGTCCCAGATCTCAGAAAAAGAACAGTCTGAACACTGAAACAAGTCAGAGCATAAATGTGACTCGGTGTCAGCTCACACAATATGGGTTAAACGCTACCACATGGGCAATGAACACACACTGCCCTTTCAAAAACAAAGAACATGGATAATTTCTTTCCCAAATCTATTGTTACCAAACAAACGTGGTTATTTTAAAACCAGACTACGATTGTGACTAAAGCACGTGTGAGCACCTCTGTTTCCACCCGTCTCCCTCTATTTCCTGAAAACGAATGCCACTTCACCGCTCACAATCTCCTTAAAAAAGCCAAGAAAAAATTACTACGAAGGCAGCTTTATCACTGCAACAAGGCAACACGAGCATTTCCGTGCCGTATAAAAATAGCAGCAAAGCACTCGCTGCTCTTCCTTTCTCTTACCTGCCTGAAAAGAAAAGCATGTGTGTGTTTGGAATACATTAAAACTCCCTGATCTGATTTTCAGCAAACACTCCAAACCCTCCATAATGTACTGTAACATACGCTTTCTTTAGACTCCAGAGCAAAAGAAGAAAAAGAAAAAGAACCAAAGCAACCAACCACATATGAAATAGCACAAATGATGCCGGTTTAAAATTGTCTGCCTATTTTTTTTTTTTTTTTTAACATCATAATATAAACTGAACATGTCAGGATGCTAAAAATAGCCACAAATTGTAATTACACGTGCTTTGTAGTTTCTATTTTACTTTGGAAAGAAGATTAGAAGCCAGATCATTTTAAGAACTGTCCTTAAAGATTTGGGGAGCCACAAAATTCGCCCTGCTTTGCAATTTGGAGTAGGCTGCTGGAACACATTTCCTCTGCGACACGGCGGCAAAGAGAGACCAGCTCCCAACAGCGAGATGGAAATGGAGAAGGGCAGACAAAGAAAAAAGTAATTTCTTAGAGATTCTGAGAGTGCCCTGATTACTGATGTAATACCATAAGCTTTAATTAGGAGCTAAGTGCTGTGTGCTAAATTCATCCTCACACACAGCCCTGCAAAGACAGAGGAGCTCTACGGAAAGTGCCTATGGCGGTTGGGCAACAGCCTGCCCTACGGCTTCCACCACTGCCTACAGCAGAGTGGGGTTTTGTAGAAAGAGTGCTCAGCTACATAGTATCCTGCTGATACAAACAGAACTCTTTTCGATAAGCAATGGTTTCAATGAATGGTTAGCAAAAGGGGCAGTTCTCGGAACGTAAGCAATTGAGAATCCCCAGCAGAAGCTGTGTGTCTCTATCAGGCTTATGGTAGCTCAGAGCACCATCTTTATCAACAAACCCGAACACCTGCTCTCAGCACCACACAAACAGCCACGTTCCCTACTCAAAACGATAGTGCACAAGCCAGGAGCAGCAAACAAGCAGCACCCAAATGCTACCGCTGTAAAATACCTACTAAACTCATGGGGCAATACACAGTTGGGCAGCAGGCTGAGAACCACAAGCTAATTCAATCTCAGGACATACGCTTAATTCCCTGAGTCTGTTTGCATAAGAAGTGTTGCTGTAATCCAGTTTCTGGAATGCAAGGAGAAACTGTGAACATGAAACGTCTAACTACACTGATGAGGCTCTATAGATAACCAAGACGTAAACAACATCAAAAAATGAATAATCAACGTTGAGTAACCATTGCATCAAAAATAACAAAGCTCAACAGCTTCAAATAGCAAAGCAGGTTCAGCAGATCAAGAGACAGAACATTCGCTGACTAACAGTTGGGTAATGAAAGTAAACACTGGCAATGAAGTCATCATCCTAATGAAAGCTAAGGCAATGTAACTACCTGGACCATACGCCAGCAGCGTGCTTCAATGCAGGCTCGCTACCATAATATTTACTAGAATCACTTCTGCTGGAAGAGGAAAGGAAGTCGCACTTGCTTTCACATATGAGTTGCAAACAAGAGAGGTGCTCCTCATTATGTCCTCCCAACTCTCAAACACTGTGCTGGCAGTGCCCACAGTTACACAGGGGAACCAAACAGCAGAATTCTGCCTTCAGTGACTGAGTCACAACAGCTTTACCCTTACTCTGAGATGTATAAATATTTGCAGCATGTAAGATGCCTGCTTTCAAATAGCACTGTTGCTCCAAAGTTAAAATATTTCTGTTGCAGATATCTCACAAAATAATGTTGTTTTGTTTTTTTTTTTTGTTTGGTTTTTTTTGCAATGCAGTGATTAGTAGTCTGGGCGACATTTACGGCTACAGAAAAGAATAATTAAAAAAGAACTCTGAAGGATTTCAGGCTCTGTCACTGAAATGCAGAAACTGTAATTCCACCCTGAGAGCCCTCACGCAGCTCCCAGCAGTCACAGGGAGGGGCGAGCATGCTCACTGGGGACAGCAACCAGCAACCAGCCCATTCGTGGGAAGGCTGTGCATGCCCCTACCCAACGGTGAGGAAAAACAGCTGTCCCTTCCCTTAGCTTTCTGTACAGATACCCAATGCCCATTCTGGCTGGAAAGGCGTCTATCTACAAAGTCATCCGCATGTCTCACACCTTTAAGCAGGCTCATCTTCCCTGTGAAATTAGCAAGCTCAGACAAGTTACTTCCTGCAAAACGCAATCACTTTGAGTTTCAGCTTTCTATTTTGATGACTTTAAGAAATAACACGGTCCGACCCAGCTTTCCAGTTTGAGTACTCTTTGCAGACTGTCGCTGATCTCACAAAGGCTCACCCTTTTGCTTATTCTGCATACGGCGGGTGTGTATTCCCAAAGAAGTGCTTGGCGGAGCATGAATTTCAGTACTTACAGAACCGAGGGTTTCCAAAGCTGTTAACGATTTCAATGGGTTTGGGCCACGCTAAAAATAGATCCCACCCCTCCCACCCCCTTCATTCGATGGGATCTCAATGTAACTCACCAGGCGGTATCGCAGATAACCACTGCTAACTGTAAAAGTCAGCAGCACACAAAGACCTTACAAAATAATCCAACTGCCCACAGGGCAACGTGCACAGCACTTTTTGACTACCTCGCCCACCTGGCTATTCTCTCACAGGCTGTCCCCTGTGGTATCACTATGCAAGCACCCACATTAAGCTACATTTTGAAGCAGAGCAGCCCAACAGGCAGAGGTTCAAGAAGATGGCATAACCCTCTCACCTCTGCAATGAGGCCTTTAGCACCGATAACTGACATTATTAAACCCTGGTGACAGCGTGATACTGTGACCAACTGTGAAAACACGGGATGCACCTCATTTTTAAAGCAGAGCCATTTGTCACTGCCGCAGGAAAACTTTAATCCACAGAAGTTAAATGTCACCACTGTTGCTCCATCCCAGCCAGCAACACTGCTCCTGAGGTCACCAGCAAATAACAATAGGCAGCTTTCATGTTAGTGATGCAAACTGTTTTCCTTTCTGTGACGTAGAGCAACAGCCGCCCATACTTATGGAAGGACTGCGAGCAGCCCTTGGCGCAGATTGGTTTCAGAGAATCACAGAATGGTTGAGTCAGAAGGGCACTTGGAAGGTCACCTAGTCCGACTCCCCTACAATGAAGAGGGACACCTACAGCTACATCAGGTTGCTCAGAGCCCTGTCCAGCCTCAACTTGAGTGTCTCCAGGGATGGGGCATCCATCAGCTCACTAAAGCACTGGAAAAATGCTAAAGTTTTGGTCATGTCCAGCAATTGAGAAGGTCAGGTAGGAGCCCAGTTAGCAGACACCACTCCTCTCTTCAGGTGTGTTATGAATAATCATCTGTTACATCACTCCTTCCTTTAAAACAACATTATTCTCACTGATGTTTAACAGTGCCTTCCCCCCCGCCACCATCTGTATTATCCCTACATATTCAACTAAGAGCACGGGAGAGTAATGCTGCCTTATCTACAATGGTTTTATGACTTACCACCAATAGGGCATTTCTTCAACACCCACTGATATTTCCCAGTGATGCCAAACACAAATCATCAATGCAGTCTGAGAGCATTCCACACCAGGTGGTGGTGAAGGCGAGCACAGTGGCGGTCGAGCAGCCCACCCACTGCTGCTGCATGGGGCTCAGCCCCTTCCTCAGCACAGCCACCACCCCTGCCCCGCAATGCTCCCTCTCCCCCTCCACGCCCCCCCCCCCTACCCCCCCACCCCACGTGCAGTGCTATGCTCCCAGCCCACATGCAGTGACAGCCTTCAGCACAGAGCAACAGAGGCACACCAAACAAAATAAAACTCCCTTCTACCAACCATCCCACACTTACATGGGGAGGGGGGCCCAAATCCGACAGCAGAGCTTGAAAAGCATGCTCCTCAAAAGCAACCCACGTTTTGCCATTCAGCTTCGGCACAAATTTATGCTTTTTTTTTTTTTTTTTAGTGGTGGGGAAGCAACCAAATACCGGTTGCCACGTCGAGTTAATGACAAATCCCCTCGCTGTTAACTCGTTCAGCACAGGCAGCGTGACATCGTGACACACAGCCGGCACAGCAGCGAGGGGGACCCTCGATGGGCTGCTGTCCGCACGTCTCTCTCTTCCAGTCCCCCACCATCCGACACCGGCTCGCACCTCACCGCGGCTCTCCCCCCCCCCCCGCCCAGGAGCAGCGGAGCCGGGCGGGGCCGGGGGCGGGCGCCATGCGCTGGGGCCGCCCCAGTGGGGCGGGGTCGGATGCGGGCGGGGCCGAGCGGAGCTGCTCCCCCCCCCAACCCTTATACCCAGACCCCGATCTCCCCCCGCCTCGGCCGGGCCGCCCCCGAGCCCCTCCCCGTAGAGGAAACTTCGCCGCTCGCCCCCAGAGTTCGCTGCCCGCCGGGAGCCGGGCCCGGGGCGAGTGGGGGCGGGACGAGGAGGAGGAGAAGGAGGAGGAGCAGAGAGTCCCCAAAAAGGGACTGTGACCTTACGCCCATCCCGGCGCTCCCCCAATTCCGGATTTTTGGCACAGGTCGAGGCGGAGCGGAGCTCGGCCGCTTGTCGTTGCGGGGCTCCCCGGCCCTAATTTCGTTATGGAATCGTGCGGGAGGCGAGCGCGTTTCCTTAAGAAAGGAGTGACCTATTTTTGGCTGGAGATAAACGATCGTGTTAACAGATGTTAATCTTGTAATCTGTTTTTCCTGTAAGCACTTCGCATCGCCGCGTTTCAGACGTTAAACAATAACAATAATAATAATAATAATAATAAGTAAACCTTTCCCAAGCGACGTCATGATTATTAATAAAAACAAAAAATAAAAATGAAAAATCTCGCGCTGGTTTCAAAGCCATTAAATCTTTCCCACTCTATAAATGCCGATTTGTTCTGCCCCAGCTCCCACGGGCTTTTATTTGCATTACAAATTCCACAGGTTACACCGGTCGCCTTTTCAGGACGCGTAAACCCCACAGCGCGGCGGTCCGGGGGGAGGGGGACGCGCATCTGGATCGAATCAGGCGGACGCGGGGCAGAGCCCGCACCGCGCATCCCTGCCGCCCCCAGCGCCCGGGGCAGCTCCCGCACCACTCGGCGTTGTGGTTCATCGCGGAGTTCTCTGCTTTGCCAACCCGATCGACGCCGGCTGTCATTCCGCACAGCGCTCCGCACACGTAGTGCCCGCGCCGTCCCCCCCCCCCCCCCCTCCCCAACCGCCCCTCCCCGCTCGCTGAGCACAAAGTTTCCCCCGTGCAAACTTTCCTCCAACTCGCCCGAGCCCTTCGCTGCCGTCGCCACGCTAATTAGATAGCGGGGGGAGGGCAGATTTAGAGCACAAAATGTCTGGAGCCGCATTATTTCTTTTTTTTTCTTTCCTTCCCCCCTGCCGCCCCCCCTTTTTTTAAA
>NW_024884253.1:56217545-56234009 GCF_019232065.1 Centrocercus urophasianus
ACTTTATTATTATTATTATTATTATTATTATTATTATTATTATTATTATTATTATTATCGTGCGCGAATCCCGCTGGTAAAATATGTGTGGATCTATTGAAAATGCGCAGAAACAACAACATTAAAGTCCTCCGTCGAGATCAAAGAGGGATAGTGCTCAACGGCCGCTCTGGGGAAGTTGAAAGACCTCCGAACAAATCAATCTGCCACATGGCTTTAAAAAAAAAAAAAAAAGAAAAGAAAACAGCAAACCCCCCGCACGGAGCCCATCGCTGCTGCGTGCGAGAAGTTCCACCCTCACTGCCCCGCGTGGCTCCACCGCCCCGATGCGTGCCACGGGCGAGAGGAGTGCGTTCCGCCTGCGGCTGGCAGCCCTCCTTTAACCCACTCTTAGGCACCGAGGGTGGGAACCTTGGGGTTTTCCTCATTTTTCTCCCATTTTTCCCCCTATTTTTTTTTCTCCTTTTTTTTTCTCCTTTTTTTTTCTTCCTTTTTTTTCTCCTTTTTTTCCTGTCCCTTTTTCTTTCTTTCTGTCCTTCCCCCCCCCCCCCCCTTTTTTTTCCTTTTTCCGTTTTTTTTTCCTCCATTTTTTTCTTTTTTCTTTTCCCCCTTTCTTTGTCTCGCAACGCGCGATGACGTCGCAGGGGCACGGAGCGCTCGGCAGGAGCTCGGGGTGCCCCCGGCCCCTCATCCCCCGGCCCCGTCCCGCGGAGCGCTCGGGTACCGCTCGCCAAGGAGCAGCGCAAGGGCGGAGGGGCGCGGGGGGGTCGGGCTGGCTGCCAGCAGACTTGGGATAAAGGAAAGGGGCGGGAGCGAGCGAGGGGGAAAGTTGGTAATGAAGGATACACGAATCATAAAATGTAAGCTATGTGTGATTAATGATCTGCACTAATTTGAATAGCAGGCGTGTTAAAGGTCAGTGACAATTGTTGCTGCTTTCAGCATGAATGCCCGAGTGGGACGGATTCGGGACAGGCAAATTTCGTTCTAAGTCAGAGAAAAAATGCCGGGATGTGCGGGCAGAGGGGGCATGCTTGGAAAAATGCACTGTGCATTAACGCCCCGATGGTGTCCAGAACGTCTGCCTTCTGATCTCTACACAGCACCATGTCAATGCTCAATTTGCTCAGGGACATGATTTAGTGGAGGGTTGTTAGAGTTAGGGTATAATGGTCAGGTTGCGGTTGGACTTGATGATCTTGAAGGTCTTTTCCAATCTGAGCAGTTCCACGATTCTATAATTCTATCTTCCCTACACACTTTGTCAGTGCCGCCACGCTCCGTGCTGGGTTACTGTGGACACACGTGTGTGCCAATGAGGTGCTCCTCGCTCTGGTGGGACGTGGGCTGGTTCCCCAAGTTCCCCAGTCACAGTTTGTGTGGTGGTTCAGCATTTCTTGACACAAAGAATAAAAATCCCATTCTAAAAAGCATTCCTGGGCAGTATTTAGAACACCAGCATTAAGTTAATAATTTCCATATGGTGAACATCGACAAATTCAAGCAACGAAAGGTGCATGGGACTTCCAAACTACATAAAAACGCAATTTTTGTGACCTTCTCCTTTTCTCGGTGTATATTCTCTGTGTAGATTGTGTTCCTCAGGCAGTAAATTGTGAGCACGCTCAGCACTGTGCATGCTCTGCTGCTCAGTGAAGTCCCTGTAAAGCTTTGCATTTTCCATACTGCTCCCATAGGCCCGGCATCAAGCCCCTTGTTCCCACAGAAGTGAGGTGCTGAGGCTGGGAGGTGTAGCCCAGCAGTGGGGATATCCCACTTTAATGGCAAAGCAATTAAAAATGTAACATAAGCAAAAACCTTTGAACACTCCAGCGGTAAATTCATGTCATGAAAGTCATCGGTGGAGTTCCTCTGTCCATGTAATTTTAAACAGGAGATTTTCACACATTTCCAAGCCTGGAACAGGATAGGGATTCATATCACAGAATCACAGAATCACAGAATGGCCAGGGTTGGAAGGGACCTCAAGGACCATGAATCTCCAACCCCCCTACCACAGGCAGGACCACCAACCTCCACATTTAACACTAGACCAGGCTGCCCAGGGCCCCATCCAGTCTGGCCTTGAACATTGCTAGGGACGTGGCATCCACAGCTCCTCTGGGCAGCCTGTTCCAGCACCTCACTACTTACTACATAGTAAAGAACTTCCCCCCAAATCCAACCTAAATCTTCCCTCCTTCAGCTTAAAACCATTTCCCCTTGATGCTGTTATCTACCCTTTCAAAGAGAGGTAAGAAAATATCCTTAAAAGATATACGAAATGTTGTAAAAAGCATTGCATCCTCAGGAATCATCTGAAATTTCAGGTGGTTGATTCCTAACTTCCAATCCATTCCTAATGCACCCACACCTCGGGTGATGAATCTCTTTGCAGACGCTGTTTACCCACTTTATCTTTGCCAGAAATCTTCCAGGAGATGTCCTCCTGTTTGAAATTCCTTAAATTACAGTATTTTGTAGGAAAATGTCAGTGATATTAATGGCTCAATCCGTGTTTTGCTATTTATAGACTCCTATGTATAATAATTCTGGCTAATGAAATACGTGGAGCAGGAAAGCATTTATTTACTTTTGGTATAGTCCAATAAATTATTTGTTCAGCGTTTGGGACTCAGCTTGCTCAAGTTAAGGAAAATGGCATTTTGATGAAAATCTGTGCAATGACTTGTCTGCATAACTTAGCCTGAGGAGTGAGCGGTGGAGGCTGAGATAAGAAAGGTTCCTGGGAAACACTGTGATAGAAGAGCAGGGGAAAAAAGGGCCGTGTCTCTAAAAGCAAAGTAGAAAGCATGTATAAATACTTCAAGGCAGGCAAACAAGCCAAGTTTAGATTACATTTTATATGTGTGTGTGTGTGTCACATGCACAGTTACTTCCAGTGAAGTGTAACTGGAGGAGTCAGCTCCAGCCTCAGCTTCAGCTTTTACTGTGTGCTTGCTCAGAGTTGCATGTATCTACACCATACTAATCCAGGGTGGCTCAGGGCTCTTGGGGCTCTTTGAAGGATTCTGTTCCTCCCTCTCAGGACTCAGACCAGTACTGCCCTTGCTGTCTCCCTTCACATTTACCTCAGCTGTCACAGAAGCACAGAATGATGAAGGTTGGAAAAGATCATCTAGAGTTCTTTGGTTCCGCCAATAAAGCAATATACGTATTTTCTTATCTAATCCAGAGGTTTTGCTTTCAAAGTGTGCCTGCTCAAAACCAAACCAAAACAAAATAAAAATACCCCACAAGGTTTGAAAACAAATATTTTAGCATTGTTTTTTATGTTCCAAAGGAGTCTTTTTTTCTTAGCATATTTGGAAATGCAAAGAGCACGTGCAGAATTTACAGACTAGAAGGCACGGGTGGCTCATGCACATCCGAATATCAATGCACAGAACTATTGCCAGTGATGATTCCTAATGAGAAAGTTACATTTCTGACTCCAGTTAGAATGGGCTCTCCTACCACCCATGTGCTTTCAGTGTTTGTGTGGGTGGTACGAATTTCCTCTGAAACAAAATGGTTTCAATCAATAATATGCATATGCTCTTTGATAAAATGCATTGGTTTCTCACATACACTCCAGAAATCTGTCTCTCTGCTTTAACCGTGCCCTGGTGTGAGGCTGGTCCTGCAGGAATGCACTGTGATCCAGCAAAGGTTTGCATGCTGATGTGCTCTGGGTCTGCGTGCCATAAAGGCAAGCTCCTGTGCCCCACTGGTTTAGTCACGCATTAACTCAGCAAACAGAATGAAGAAAAAAAAAACAGTTTTCCATTGGAAGAGCTGCACATATTTCTGGATCTGAAGAGTCTATTGGCACGTCACCACAAGAAGAGACTTGGGCATTTCTGATGACAAACGGTATGGGGCGTGAGGACATGGTCACACCTCTTACTCATCATACAAATTGACCCATTGCTATTCATGGAATTACTTTAATGATAAAAGATGACCTAGGTTTGTCCCTGTCATCTTATTTACGGTGCACGACAAACTTTTCCTTATGGCAGAAACAATCTGGAGAACCTGCTTGAAGAATCAACATCTCGAACTCTGATGTCTTTCATATTTGCCCCTACCATCAGTGCAATTGCTAGGAAATAGACTGATTCTGATTTCTGTGCTTTGATCCTCTCAAAACCACATTTCCTTACATCAAGTTATTCAACACTGCTGTTACAATGACACTGAGGAGGAGAACAGAAGAAGTTAATGCTGCAGAGTACGTACAGCCCCGGTGAATGCGGTTATTTTGGGTTCCCGCTGAACGCTGGATATAATACCAACTTTTCTAGCCCTGGCAGTCAGATTTTCTCACCCATATGTAATTCTATAAACTACATCACGGCTTCACAGCAGGTAGGGAACCCACAAACCTGTTCCTAATTTCAAGTTAACTGAAAGAATCTCGGCAGCAGCTGCTTTCAAAATAGCTGATACAGAATTCCACAGATGTGGCCCATAATAGGTTCAGAAAGAAAAAGAACTAGGCCACAGCGTCAAATTAATTTCAAGGAAGACAAATTCAACAAGGATGCCACTTTCACAGATATTTTTAAGAGATCTTTGGGAGCACATATTTTGGCGGCCTGGGTTTTTTCATGCTGTCTACTAACTGTAGTGCCCCATTTTCTGGCAGGCGGAACCAGGCTGTTAGTGTGCTACACTCCTCCCACCTCAGGAATGGGCTGTTTTGGAGCTTGTGTCCCCTCCCCCAGATCCTCTTATGTTCCTCCAAGCATAACTGATAGCACTGGCGTGCCTCTGCGCTTCTCTGACGGGACCAGACAAAGGGACACAGCAGCTAAACACGGCCTTTGGGACACCGAACCGCTTAATAGACCCAAAGAAACTGGCAGCTAGCTATGAAACAAAGCGTCATCGGATGGGATTTCACAAACATGAACTAAAGAAACAAAAAAAAAGTTTCCCAACCATTCAGTAATGGAAATGCTTCGAACAATTTGTAGAACAGCATGGCAAATTTGTTGATGCACTGTCTCTGCTGGGTAAAACATCCCTCAATAGTAAAAGTGGAACAAACTTGTCGCTTGTTCTCGCTGACAAATTTTCCCTTGACATTATGTGCAGTGCTCAAAGTGTTTGAATAATCTCGTTTCGTATGGTTTTTCAACTCAGGCATGCAAGGAAAAAGGAACTTCAAAAAGAGAATATTTTACCTGACGCACTCTTTTAAGGCTTCAGTAATTAGAGAACTGCAAAGGTCAAAATAGCCATCAATATCGTGAGCAACAGAGTAGAAGTAACATGTTGAAGAGGAAGTAAGTTGGTTGGCTGTAACTTAATACGCCATAAGCACTAAGATGTGGATCTGCAGTGACAAGCAGCAAAAGAAATGGTAACACATAACCACCATCAGACATTTACTTCACTGCAATCACACCAAAAGCTGTAAGTAAGACATAGAGCTCCTTTCCAGTTTAAATCCCAGCTTTTTATCTCACTGCACAGAAATTCATCCACACGTATCCATTCGCATGCTGGAGAAAAAGTTTGCCAGTGCCCTCCAACATTTCAATGAGCCAGACAAAAACTCCAGGCTCAGAAGCTCCCAAACTGTTTTTCCACGCTCTGGTTCTCCTTCAGATCAGAAACATGTGGTTTTAACCTATTTGTGGTGTACTGCTGCCCACCTCTTAAGCTCAAATCATGAGATACTAAATTAAAGTGAATAGTTCAGACGTTGTAGATTCACTGCTCCTTAAACTGCGTGTTGCAGACGTTGCAGCCTGTATTTCTGAAACAGCATAACTTGAAAAGGAGTTACAATTCTGTGCTTATATCCGAGGATGCAATAGTTTACAGCAGGGTAAATCTCAATAAAGATATACAATTCTGGGGAAAATTATTTTGAGAGTGGGAACTCTTCCAAAACCTTCCCTCTATTTCTTTCATTGCTGATAGACCATTTTTCTTGCCTGTACAATTTTATGCCAAATTGGCCACTTTTCTAATTTACCCATAAATCACAAGAAACTCACGACTCCTTTTTCCACATTTGGATTCAGAAATCAACCGAGTAAATTTTTTTCCCCGAGAGCAAGAGGCTGAGCAAATACTCCAGATTATTAGCAATAAATGAATAAACAGATAGTGACTAGCACAAAATTATCCTCACATTTAACAGAAATTGCAGAAGAGTTTGAACTCATTTCCCTCTGGTAGAAAGGCAGCAGTGAGCCATGGAAGCCAGTCCGCTGCAGACGTTGAGAGGCATTTGCCTTTTTCCTCTGTTAAACTCCAAAGCTAATAAACCTGGAGCATTTGGTAACAAGCGAGGCACTCATGTCAACAAAGGCCTTACTTAGAGGCTGTTCGGTTTTTAGAAACTTCTGTGGTGAGGATTTGAAGATATTTTAGTAATATGTGGCATACTCGGGTTCTGAACGTGCACTTTTGCTTCTCTGTTTCCAACAGCGTAATCCCTTTGCTTTTCCTCGATGTTTTCAAACGCGCGCAGAAAAGGCTGAGTGTTAAACTACAATATACAATTGTCCAGTGAGTACACAAATTCCGTCTGAATCAGAGCAAATGTTTTAGTAGATGGCGAGTGCTGTTTGGCTTTCTATGTGATGCCAGTACCCTGCTGAACACCGGTGTGCAGGGAGCACGGCCAGAGCCGGCCAACAAAAGGCTCCCAATGCAGCACGACCCCCCCGCTCCTCTCCCAGTGAGCCGGCTGCCGTGGCTTTGCTACCGTAATTGTTTGCAGAAGAACCAAACCTGTTCTGAAGCTGTTCCCTGCGTTTGTTTGGGAATAAGGAGCGCTTTGATTCCAGGTTACTTACCTCCCTTCCCACAGAAATGAACAAGGTATTTGAAAGATATTTCTTCATTGTTCTTGCGGAGCAATGCCTTGTCTTTTTTTCCTTCTCTTTACTCTTTCATTTGCTCCTCTGCCACAAGTAGCAATGCCCATAAAACAGTTACTGCATACACCAGTAACCCTTCGATTCCCTCTGCTGCACAAAAGATTCCTGAGTACTAGTTCTAATGCAGAGGACTCCATTAATATCAATGGTGCAAGCACCCTTTTCACTTCTAGAAGCTTCAAATGTATCATAAAACAGTTATGCTTGATAAAGTCCAACGAAGTAGGCAGATCTGCTTTTCACATCACTAGTATCACTGTGTTCTTGTAACACAAGCTGGACCCCTAGACATACTTCTGTTACTGCACAGTATATTGCCATGTGATATCCCAGATATTTCCCCCTAAGACATTAGAACACTTCATGTCAAATCCTTCTAACATCTGAGGAGTCCAAGATCCTATTTACTTCAGTGTGATTTGGTGTAATAAAAATAATATGCTGCAAAAATAAGTGAGGTAACAGCATAGCCAAAAATGTTTGCAGAATGCTGCTGTTAGTATTGTGTAAGCTACTGTTTTGTGTGTGCTGAGAAGGATGTGTACAAGAGCATACTGGCAACTCCATTTGGTTTGCCTGCATGTCCACTAAAGCTGAAGTTACCTTTTGCTTGTTTGTTTCACAAAATTAGAGAGAGATGGGTACACTATTTGATGCTTAGCTCCTGGAAGGCTCCTTGAGGTAGAATTTAATCAATCCATGCATCTTGCCTTTTGTAGTTCCTAGAAGAGAAGACAGGGATGGTAAGAAGGATGAAGGGGTGGATGTGGAAGGATGTGGAATGAAGGGAGAACCCACTGGCCATGCTCTCTTGCTTTGTTGCACCAGCCACTGTAACTGCCTCAACTGCTGCGACAGCCCTGCTGTGAAGTCCAGCTGAGGTCAGCTAGAAGCTGAGCTTCACCCTTAAGAGTTTTCTGCTCAGAGTCCACAGTGCTCTGCTGCAGAACGGGTGTAGTAGATATAATCTTGTTATAAAAAAAATTGCCAGTGAATGGGATATTTGCATGAATGACCTCATTTTTCACTTGCTCCCTAGCACATTTTTTAAAAGGAAGTATTTGTTGGTCATTAGCCAAGAGTTTTCTCCTTGAATACCAAATGCATTTAGTCCATATAAAGGGTAAGATTCTCTTCAAAGTTCACTTCTGATTTTCAGATCCTGTAAGATTTGCATGCAAGAGACTGAAAGCAATGTTCTTATTTAATCATTTCCTACCATATTTTAAAAAAATATGCGGTTTTCAAGATTCTTGCAACTCCCAGACACAAAGTGGAAAATCTCAAAAAAGGCATTAGTTCATCTAACGCCATTTTGTGTGCTTCTGTGCTTCTGCTGCTGTATTAAAAGCAATTGGATGTGTATAACCTAAAGTTTCTGCTTATCTGGACTTGCATAAGTGCCTTCAGCAGCTTCCTCAGATGTGTAGTTAAAAGAAATTCTGGGAGTTGCACACTTCAGCTTCAACACTCAGAGATATGAATGGAAGAATGCAGCCATCAAAGCTACTGCAAGGTCTTCCACTCCCTGACCTTTGGGCCCATAAACCCATGAATGAATTACATTCATCCACACACTAGCCCATTTTTTTTTTACTGGTAATGCAAAGCATGGTTAGAACTCTGACTATTCCTCCTAGCTGAGTTTCACATGCAGTAGTGGAAGCTCAGTCTTTACCAAGTGTATGCAAGAATTTTATTTTTTCAGTCTGCACAGCTCAGATCCAGCACAGGGACAAGGCCAGCTGAATCTGGTGAAAAGCAGATGTACAGGAAGAGAGGTAAGATCACACAGGAGAGCTGATGTGGTTGCTATGGGCTGGCCACAATAAGCAACTGCATCTGCCCATTGTATGCCATGCTGGAGGTTCTCCTTTCTCTAGGCACTGTCTGGGTCATGCCACACTTTCATTCCTTAGTTTCTGCTGCAGAGGTGGAGAGCTGCTGAGTGTATGCCACTGTGGATTCAGAACGTCTCATCTGCATTCAAAGCACTCCCAGGTGACCCCACTTGCTAGACTCTATAGTAGTCTAGAACTGACCAGGGTGAGGGAAGAGAGCAAAGAATTAGTAAGGGGCTTCAAGGGAGGGTTCAACTTGACCCTGCTAGCCAGTTGCTGTGCTGATCTTGATGCTGGCTGCAGCCATACTTACTGGGAGTTGATCACTTTCTGAGTAAAACTTGGCAGAATATGTCAAGTTTTCTCTCAGTGCCTCAACTTTTTGCAGCCGTAAAATGAGTCAGGGCTTTTAGGGAGCTACACTCACTACTGGCATTTGTTTAATTTGTTTAAGGGCATACTCAGAGGATTTTCTTGATTCAGGCAGAACAAACAGTGGCACGCTTCATGCACTGCACCTGTGCTTGAGATAGTGCTTTTGGAATTTTTACCTGTCATGGTGCATAGCAAGGTTTATATCCATGCAGCAATCTCAACCAAAACATTTTTGCACATGCCTTCAGTTGACTATGCGGTCAGAAGGAGGCAGCCACACAGCTGAAGGATAAGAAACATTCTTTGAGTGGAACAAAAGGTCCTAAAGTCATACCAGAGAAAAACAGGGCCTACTGGTGGTCCAGCGTGAGTTTGTTTGGTTTCCACTACCACTTCAACTTGAGAAAGCACAAACCGAGAAGTGATCACTGAAGTATGGAGCTCTAAGATAAGAATAGCTCTATCGGTACAAACTGAATAGGAGACAAAAGATTTAATAAATGGGTATAATAGGGTTTTACTCAGTGAAAAGATAAACTTTGTTCCTTTTCAGATTATGAACAGGATGCCCAGAGAGGTGCTGGAGTCACCATCCCTGGGAGCGTTCAAGAAAAGGGTGAATGTTGTGCTGGGCATCTAGAGGGATCACAGACATGGGTAGATGACTGAGCTAGATGAACTTTGTGGTCTTTCCCGCCTTAATGATCCTATGGATGGATTAAAAGAAAAACATACAAATTCCTCGCAGCTGATCGATACAATTCGATTTTGTTGCTAAAAAAAAAGAAAGAAAAAAGAGTAACATCCAGAGACACTCGTGTGCCAACTTTCACCCTGATGCTATTTGATACAGGTGAGATATCAAACCCTGCAGACCAAGTTTGCAATGGAAAGAGGAACAAGCAGCTAGCAGTGCTGGGTGAGCAGCTGCCGCTAGTGGGGCGAGCCGCACATTTTCCACAGTACTGTGGGATGGCTGACAGGGAGTGGACCTGCCTACTGGCTGGCTGAGAAACCTGCAGCGTGCTCAGCCAGCGCTGCTCAGAGTGACCCTGTGTTTGCCAATTTGTTCTGCACATCGCTTCATCAGGAATTAGAGCGCTAAATCAACTCGAATGTTTTTAATATCGGGAGTGTTTTGCCGAGTTTCTTCATCATCTTTGTAATTTAAATATCCTGTTGTGTAAGAATAAAGACAGGAAGTGAGCTATACAAAATCTTACAATAACAGTATTAGGTTTCAGATAAGCTGATGGGCTCAGTGTCGTTTGGTATTTTTTTTTTTTTTCTGGAGGTAATGTAAGTTTTGCAAATGCTCAGAGAGATTATGTTTGCTCTTAGGAAAACATCTAAAATTTTTGCAAATTAGGCTTCACTCATTATGCATTAAAAAACACCCTCCCATTAACAATACTCGGCCCACAATGCCAGGCTTTAATTATTTAGCGTCATGCTTTATTTGTGCTCCTGCCGTGAAACCAAACCCTCTGCAGCAGGCAGACCCGGGTGCTGGGTAGGTGCCTACCTACACACTCTCCCATTGTTTTCACTCCTTCTTGGCGCTGGTTTTATGCAAATTCAGCCCTTTGTGCACATGCAGCCAGCACAGATATTCTTGCACTTGGGGCACACCACAGCTTTCCCGCGGGCATGGTTGCTGGGTTGTGTCGTCTCCTCCCACACGATTGAATCTCTGTAAAAGAGATAACAAAGTTTGTGAGTTATAAACACAAGCCTTGTTTCATATCCTGAACCTAAAGAAGAATGATGTATTAATGGGAATATTTAGAATTTCCCAAAGGAATCAAATAATTTTTGCTAGCCAGATAAACATAGAATCTTTCCAACCATAAGCAATCCCCAAAAAAGTATCCAGCAGTGCATCATTTAACAAATGTAGGATATGATTTCTGAATCTATCCTTTTCTAATAAGATTATTATCCCACCCGCCCCATTCCTACTGAAGCTGGTGTGCTCACACAGCTGATCCCCAGTTACACATACTACCAATGTGCGATCATCTTCAGCATGGCAAAACTTTTGATGTTCAAGTGTATTTACACAAGCACCTTAGCACCTACATGGCACATGCAAATCCATTATCACAATCACAGCGTGTAAAGAGATTTTCGCATTTCTGTATATAGCAAAAGGCAAAATTGCCTGACACTCTGTCTTAACAAGCCTCCCTTTGCAGACAGCCACATTCGATCAGAGTTTTGCCATTCTGCTGTAATTTGCATGGAGAGTGTCTGAGTCAAGCTAAAATTTTAGTTAAAATTTCAACCAAATGCATTTAGCTGCTTCTGAGGTTAACAAAAACCAGGTTATTCTGCCCATCTTTACACAGTTGGGAACTTGGAATTGTTTTAGCATTGCCACCATTTGAAGCCAGAGCCTGAAAAACCTGAAGAGGTTCCCTATGCGAGGGCTTTGCCTTTTGCTATTCTTGTTATACATTTGGCTGTATACAAGCCTGTGAAAAATCACAGTTTGCACATGCTCCATCACTGCTTGTTCAATTTTAGTCACTAAATTCTGAGAAGATTCTGCTGTAGCTGAGGATGCTCAGGTTTCACACAGCTGGTAGCACCGACTGAACCACATATGCTGCATCCTCAGTTACAGTGTCCTCACTGTTGCATGCTAGAATATATTATTCTAGTATAGATTACAAGGACAAAGCCAAAATTTCACTAAAGTGAGAACTCACAGCAGTAAGGCTGGGGTGAGCTCCAACAGCAACTGCTGAGAAGGAGGTACATCAGTACATGAAGCATTCAGATATTACAGAACTGGCCAGCATGGGAAATTTCACAAGGAATTTAGTTATTTTTTTTTTGAGAGACATGTCTGACTAGTGTACAGCAAATAAGGCAGGGGATAAAAAACTGAAATCCGAAGGTAACAGAATAGGGAATTGCTGATAATTCTGAAACTTAAATGATTCTTTGTCTTAAAATTAATATGTGCTTGTGCAAGTAAAGGCAATACCATGCCAAAAGCATGCATTACAAGCGCCTGGGTGAGCAGACATCCTCAGCAGCAGAGCTTTCAGTAGTATTTTGTCTGCAGGAGTTAAAAGCACAGTAACGAACTTGGCTGCTTTAATGCATGCTGTGTGTTTATACATTCACACGGACAAAAAAGCGGAAACACACATTGCCTATGGACAGTTTGCCTCCAGACCAGAATAATCAAATATTGATGGACCATGCAGTGGTTAATAGTTAATTGCATTTGACAGTATCAAAAAAAAAAAAAAAAAGAGTCAGGAATAACTAATCCAAAGTTATCAGAGACAATCATTTACTAGATGTTATGGTCGGCCCCTGGTGTGGAGCTTTCAGCTATCCCACATGGAATATTACAATCTGGGATAATTGGTGAAGTGCCAAACAGGGCTTTATGGAGTTTCCACTTATGTCTCAGCTAGCTCTGAGCAGAACAGCGAAGGAGGATCTTCTACAGTGTACTCCTCTTTTCCCTCACTTCTTCCAGCTGTAGGAAGAGATGAGTTCCACTCTCAGCTATGGAAATGAGCCATGATTTCAGTTTTATGAGGTCTTATTTCAGTAGCCTGCTTTGAATAATAAACGATTAACTCTCAGAGCACACAGAAAGGCGCATAATTTTTAAAGCACATCCTGTTTCAAGGACTTCAAGATATAAACCATTTAAGAGAAAGGAATTATAGAAACAAATGGAGGATAACAGCTTCAAAATTGTTCTTGATACAGTGAGGTTGTCAGCACTTGTCATTATGCATGTTGGGCCTGATTCCCTGACTTCATTTGAGACCTCTCTGGGAAAAACAGAAGTAACATAACGGAGAAACGTTACTCCTCTAAGGTTCATTTTGAGGACTACTGTAATACAGTGCTTCAAAGCTTCACAGGAATGGCACATTATTTCCTCTTGGCGTCTGAAAGGTGCAGTGTGCTGCTGCTTGTACAGTCTTGTTCCTCAATAGGCCATTTAAGCAGGCTTTAGTGTTAACTTAAACTTCTTAGCAAGCTTAAGTACAGCATCACATTTTATTTGGTTTTGCAAATGCCTGGAACTTTTCATGTGGAATTAGCAGAGCTCAGTCTTAAAGCCTAATGAACTTAGATAAAACTCAGCAGGACGTCCTGCTAGAAACTAATTTTTTTTGTGTGAAGACAGCTCTTTGGCCTCCTTTTTTTACATTGCGTTTGTTGACTTGTCTCAGAGGCTGGTAACTATCAGCTCTCTTATTGATCTGTATGGGAGTCACTTGAAAACATAATTCTGAAAGCAGCATTTCAGTGCCTCTCCTTGCTTGATCTCTTTGAGTGGTGAACTGTGGCACAATTTTCCAAGCACTAGCCTGAAAATCAATGCATTTTTTATGGATAATAATACAGATATTTTTTAAGTCTTTACATCTGCCTAGCTGTATTTGAGATAACTCTCTTTACGTTACACGTTCTGCTTTACTAACACCTATCCTAGAATTCACATCCCTCGACTTTAATTTAGCTACAAATTGATTTTTAAAGTATCACATTTAATAGCCTTTGGGGTTTGATGCGCAAACTATTCTGACGTCTATTCATAGACCCTTATAATGGGACCCACTCCAGTTTATCCCTTGAACTGTCAGGCTCTCTGGGAAATAATAGCTCCTGACAGTTGTAGAGTTAAAATATAGGATTAATGATCAGCTTTTAACGTGCAAATGGAGTATTCAGCTTTCCTTTTACTCATCTTATTTAATGCAAATTCACTATTGGAACAGGTAGCTGGAGTTTCTCCTCTAACTAAACATAGATTAATCTATCAGGGTAAATTCCTGAATCAAAATAGAAATTCAGATACACACCACAGAGTAAATACTGGGCTGCCTTAGGACCAAGTATTTTCTGCGTTGCCAAGCTCACAATTTATTTTTAAGGTTTCAAAACCTCTCTTTCACACAAAAATAAATACAGTGATGCATTGCATCAAGCAGTTTAACCAGCAGGAAGGAGTCTGCCATTCTCTATTAAATACAACTGTAAAAAGCTCTGATTTAATTGTTTACAGTAGGTCCACACATTCTGCTACCTGCATTTATTAAAGAGCAAAAAAGTACAAAAGTGAAATAAAAAAGGATGGAACAGTTCATAGGTTTTCATTAGGAGACTAATAACGTGTTAGAGACACAATGTCTTAAGAATTGTATGGTAATTTTCCATTGTGGCATTCTACTGAAAAGCTACTTACGTATACAAAATTACACTTTTTGTTTTGAAAATTTTATATACTAATTGGAAAATACACTTTAAAGTAGGATATAATAGGAAGCATTTGTCCATTATGCTCTGCAGTGACAGGCAGTGCTTATATCAAAGAGTGGAGCATGGGAAGGAGACATTGGATTAGAGTGAGATTTAGTGAACCTTGCACCTTTCTTAGAGTATCTGAAAGAAAAACGATTTGACTGAGAGTTAAATGCAAGTCAAACAATGTAAAAATAAAACAAACACTGAGTCGTTCTGAAAATTCTTTTTCTTAAGTCAGTTACACACCTGTCCATACATCCCTCATAAGAACTGCCTTTCCCTAGCACATGAAACAGAAAGGTGCTCCTCAAAACATGAGGCTTAATCTCTGCAATACATGAGTGCCTTGGACTGACAATAAAGCAGAATGATGCCTGTTGTTTGCACTGACTCCTTTGAAGGAGAGCACAGCCAGCACATGGGAGTGCACTGAGGAGTAAGAAGAACAAGAGCGTGCAGCATATCACATACATGTGGCTTCATGTGTCCTGTTACTAATTCTTATATCTTTGTGTACATGCTTCAGGAAAGAATACACTTACATTGCATGGGAAAACTGGTTCAAACAACTTCTAAAAGCCCTCCACTGAATACTATTAATTTCTAAAAAAGCAAAGCAATATATCATTAATAATTCTTAAGAAACATAAGCTACATTTAAATTAACCTCACAAACATTGTTTATAACATTTTTTGCTATTCTGTGTCTCAATTTCTACAAGCCTTCTAGCTTGTATTCATATCTGCGCAAAGTCAGAACAGCAGCGTAAAATAGGAATGGTTCAGCCAAGAATCAGTGGTTGCAGATATGCTAATTAGTATATATTTAATAGCCATTGCAAGCAGAGGGTCTCTAAACTGTGATCCGACACTCCATAGGCCACAGGCTGCTCAAGCTGCACTCTGCAATCTCTGCCCCTGACAGCTTGCTCTGCTGTGTCCCTCCCACTAGACTGTCCTCACAGTGTAGTAGGAGGGAGAGGGGGTCTGATCCCCTAGGAAAGGAAGCCAGGAATGATAAAACGGGCAAGTAAATAGGAAATATAAGAAAAAATCATTGCTTTCCCAGAGGTTCAGTACTCTCTCCCAGTTTGGTTGGGCAAACAATGCCAAGGACAACAAAACTTTGTCAAGGCAATTGGGAGAAGAGGCTACTGATGGCAGTGCTATGAAGTTACTCAGCAAATCACTCCAGAAGAAATGGGAATATTGCAAATTGAGGGAGCTGCATTCCATGAGTCAGCAAGGAAGCTAGGGCTCCTGCTCTAAACCCTTTGCCAGCACACAGTTCCAGCTTCCTGGGACAGAATGGTAGTGCCATTTTTTTCCAGCATAAAATATTGCCTGTGCTGCAGCATACACACAGTAAGGCCGCTTGTCCTCAGACCTGGAGCTTTCAGCATCCTAGGGTTTATGGTCTGGGCTGGCTGCTGAAGGTCTTCAGCTTGCAAAACGGTTGTTGTGCTTGTGAAATTTAAACCCACAGGTTTTAAAATATTTGTCAGTTTCTTTGTGTTTTGAGAGAGTTTTCTCTGGAGTTACATTATTAGGCAGAGAGATTTTTTTCTTAGATTTTCTGCAGAACCTTAGAGCATACTTAACTGAAAATTTTAATGAGAATTTAGACCTTCCATTTATCTAGTTTCATCAGAAAAACTTTAAGTTATTTGTGGTTGATCTGATTTCTCTGCTATAGCCAGTAAACTTTAAGATTCCTTTTCCAATTTGCTTGCTCAGAATTTAGAGGCTGCTGAAAGCACAGCTCACAACCAGGCAGAAAAGTTCTCACTAACTCGGGAGGCAGAGCTTAGCAGAGTTTGGGATTCAACTAAGGGGAATATCACTGAAAAATAGGAAGTGAGCTTGATGCCAGAGAGGCAATTTAGGTGTTGGGGGAGGCAAGAAAGGTGGAGCTGCGGACAGCCCTGGAGGCTCCTCCATCTGAAGCAACCTAGAAATGCAAGCCCCTCCCAGCTATTCTCAACACATCAGTGCAGTGAAATAAAAATAAAATAAAATAAAATAAAATAAAATAAAATAAAATAAAATAA